>NW_028235303.1:2500-6035 GCF_977035675.1 Penaeus japonicus | reverse complement strand
TATATATTTATTATATTTTTATTTTATCATATATAATATATATTTATTTTAAAATAAAATATTTTTATGGGATATATATATATATATATATATATTTATATATATATATATATAATATATATATTATATTAATATATATATATATATATATATACATTTATATATATATATATATATATAATATTATAAATTATTTAAAATATAATATATATTATATATTTTAATTATATATATATTTTATATTTTAATTTTATCTAATAACTATATATATATCTATTATTACTATATATATATATATATTAAAATACCGAAATATGTATATATTATATATATATCATATATGTATATATATATATTATATATATATTTTGTATATATATATGTATAGTTATATATGTATATATATATTTTAAATACTGTTATGTATTAAATATATATTATATATATATTATATTTTATATATATATATATATATATATAAATAGTTTTATATATTATATTATATATATATATGTATATATTTATGACCATATATATATATGTATATATATATTTATTTTTTTATTTTTTTATAATATTTTATATATCTTTATATATAATATATTATATATATATATACATATTAATATATATTAATATATATATATATATATATATATATATATTTATGTTTATATATGTATATGTATATGTTATTATTATGTATAGATATATACATATATATATATATTATATATATATAATTTATATAAAATTATATATATATATATATATATATATATGAGAAGATGGTTTAGAATGCAGTAACGCATTTTAATATATACAAATATTTACCTCCCTGAACGGGACTCGAACCGAGCCGCGTAGATCGACAGGCAGGGTTGATACCGCTCAGCTACACGACCGTAAAAAGAGATGTTCAACCAGACGCCTTATGAGATGTTCTTGACATTACCTATGTGTTCTTGCCAGAACAGTGATAGCGAGGTTCTACGAGCATCTCCCACGGGCACTCGGCAGCCACGGACACAAAATTCAAGTCCCAAATCAAGTTCCCAAGGGTTTATATGTGTGAGAAGATGGTAGAAGATGGCAGTAAACGCATTTTAATATATACAAATATTTACCTCCCTGACCGGGGAACTCGAACCCGCGCCGTAAATCGCCCCAGGCACGGTTGATACCGCTCAGCTACACGAACCTTTAAAAGAGATGTTATAACCGACGCCTTATGAGATTCTGGGACATTACCTATTTTGTTTTTTTGGGGGCGGGGAAACAGTGATAGCGAGGTTTTACGAACATCTCCCACGGGCATCGGGGCCCAGCCACGGAATCACAAATTCAATTTCCAAATCAAGTTACCATCGTTATATGTCTGAGAATCTGATAGACTGCACTAACGCATTTTACTATATACAAATATTTACCTCCTGACCGGGACTCGAACCCGCGCCGTAAGATTCGACGGGGCACGGTTGATACCGCTCAGCTACACGACCGTTTAAAAGAGATGTTCAACCAGACCCCTTATGGGGATGTCATGGACATTACCTATGTGTTCTTGCCAAAACAGTGATAGCGAGGTGTAGCTGAGCGGTTCAACGTGCCTGTCGTCTTACGGCGCGGGTTTCGAGTCCCGGTAGGAGGTAAATATTTGTGTATATATATATATTATAAAATTATATAATATATATTTATTTATATATATATATATATCGTATATATATTAATATATGTAAGTATTGTATATGTATATGTATTATGTATATATGTATATATATATATATATATATAAAATATATATATATTATATAATTGTGTGTGTGTGTGTGTGTTTTACATATATGTGATATATATACATATGTATTATATTATCATATAGTATATATACACATATATGTTTTATATATGTATATATATACACTTTGTAATATTTACATATATATAATTATATATATATATAAAATATAATATATATAAATAAATATATATCAATTAAAATATATATATATATTTATATATTATATATATATAATTGTGCTTGTGTGTGTTGTATGTAGGTATGTATGTATATACATTACAAAATATTCTTTATATTTATATATATATATTATATATATTATATATATTATACACACATATATATATACATATTATATATATATATAAAATATTTTATTAATATATTTATATATATTTTATATATATTATATACATTAATTATATATTTATTTATATATATTATTTTATAGTTATTGTATATAGTATATATTATATAAAATTTTTATATTATATATATTTATATATATATATATATAAATATATTTATTTTTTATATATAAATATTTTATGTATATTATGTATATATATATATAATTTATATATATATTTTATATATATATATATATTATTATTTATGGTGTGTTGTATTGTTTTTTTGTGTGTGTGTGTGTGGGGTGTGTGGGTGTGTGCTTGTGTGTGTGTTTGGGACGTGTGTGTGTGTGTATGGTGGTTTGTTGTGTTTGTGGGGGGTGTGTGTGTGTGTGTGTGTGTGTGTGTGTGTGTGTGTGTGTGTGTGTGTGTGTGTGTGTGTGTGTGTGTGTGTTTGTTTTGTGGACGTGTGTGTGTGTGTATGGTGTGTTTGTGTGTGTTTGTGTGTGTGTGTGTGTATATATGTATATATACATACATATATAATTACATACAAATATGTATATGTATATATTTATATATATACTCATAATATGTATTTTAGTATATATGTATATACTATATAAATAAAATATTTTATACATATATAATTTATATATATATATATATATATATATATTATATTATATAATATAAACATACAAAAATACAAAATATGTATTACATATACATTACTACTTTTTTATATTATATTTATATATATATTATAAAATTATATATATACTATATATGATATATTATATATATATTATATATATATATATATATATATATATATACATACATATGTATATTATATAAATATAATTTATATATATATTTAATATATATATATATCCCCATAATATATATATATATATATATATATTTATTTATAAAATATTTTTTTACAAAAAATTGTTTATATGAAACATTTTATATATATAATAAAATATATATTATATATATAATATTTAATTATATATATATTATAGAGAGAGAGAGAGGGGAGGGGAGAGAGGAGAAAAGAGATTGATAGATAGATAAAATACATACATACTACATAAACATACATACATACACACACACACTATATCTATTTTTATTTATATATATATATTATATATACTATACATATATAATATTATATATAATATATATAATTTAAATATATAATATTATTATATATCTATATCTATCTATCTATCTATCTATATATGTTTTATTTTTGTATTATTAGAAAATTTATTATTATATTAAAATATATATATATATTTATATATATATATATATTTATACATATATATTATTTTTTTTATTTCTTTTTTTTAGATATAGTCTT
>NW_028235302.1:0-5900 GCF_977035675.1 Penaeus japonicus | reverse complement strand
CACCCTCCATTATATCGTTTTTTTTATTACACTCGTGATATTAATCGATATTTCTCCCGTACTCCTCCAGATTCACCCCTCCTTCTTTTCAGGCTGATCTGATTGGCAATTTAAGAAGGTTAGTGGCAGCGGGGTTCCCCAAACCTAATAATCTCGGTATAATGACGGGTTCTCTCTACTGACTTAGGGGGCGGGTGGGGGGGGGGGGGGGGAAGGCATTCAGACCGAAGGGATTAGGCGTGTGAGTTATCCTCGTATGCAAACAGGAAGCGATGGTCCATTTGGGGTTCTAAAGCGAAGGGTTGAGTAAGGACGTTGGTGTCTCGAAATATATAGGAGGGAGGTGTTAGGAACGAGGCGCGAAGGGCTTTATATTGGTCTTTTGTGAAGTGGTGGAGGTTTTGTGGTTCCGATAGAGTTCGATGATTGTTATTGGTTACGAAGTCACAGGAGGCTGCGGGTGGTCGTTTTCTTAGGGATGAAAAAAGGGAAGTTTAGTATTCATAACTAATAGTTAAGAGGTATATGCAGTTTTTATTCAGTTATTTTGTTATTATTTACCTTATTCTAATGTCATTATACGAAAGCGAAAATCAATTTTCGATGAGGAGTATATGATTCGAAAATCGACCTCGAACCAGTGACCTGCAGCCTTCACCACTACCCTTATACGCACTTTAGTTTATCATCACATCCTACTTCCTCCCTCCCTCCCTCCTTCCCTCTTCCCCCATTTTGCTTTCCACTGCTCTGTATCCTGCGTGCTGCTCGGCCCACCCACGTGCAGGTCAATCGCTCTGCTCTGCTCGCTCTCTCTCTCTCTCTCTCTTCTCTTTTCTCTATTCTCTCTTCTCTCTCTCTCTCTCTCTCTCTCTCTCTCTCTCTCTCTCTCTCTCTCTCTCTCAATCAGTCAGTCTGTATGTCTGCCTGTCTATCACCCTGTTGTCTATCACTTTGTTTATCTGTCTCTCTCTATATATCTGTCTGTCTGTCCGTTCATCTATCTGTCTAAGCTTCCTATCAGTCGCTCTCTCTCTGTCAGTCAATCGCTCTCGCTCTTGCTCTTTCTCTCTCTCTCTCTCTCTCTCTCTCTCTCTCTCTCTCTCTCTCTCTCTCTCTCTCTCTCTATCTATCTCTATCTATTTATCTATCCCTCTTGAAGTTAGAAAAAAGAGATAAAAAAGTAATGAAAAAACATGCAATAACCTCGATTGGCCAAACACAACAACAAGGCCCATTGCAAGACTCATATTCAAGGTAACCTTACTGCGCTGTGTCTCCCGCACCTTGCCTATCAGTGTTATCTTGGCCTGTAGAAGGTCATCGCTCCCTTTCTGACTCTCTTTCCTATTTCCTAGAGTTTTTTTTTTCCTTTCTTTCTTTCTTTCTTAGTCTGACTTTCCGTTCTGATTCTCATTCGCTTCCTTCTAGACATTTGTTTCCTCCAGGCTATGGGATTATGTCTTTCCAAAATTCTACCTCAACTTTCAAAATTGTCTTAATGATAATTCATTTCATTTACATTATGTGTGAATATGTAAAATGGGCGAGGGAATTCTGAAAACGGGTGTGTGTCTGGTGTGATGTATGTGTGTTATGACTGTGTTTTGTGGTGTGTGTGTGGTGTGTTTGTTTGTGTGTGTTGGTGTTTGTGTGTTGTGTTGTGTGTTATATATTAATTTATAGATATATATATATATATATATATATATGTGTGTTTTGTGTGATGTGTGTGTGTGTGTGTGTGTGAGTGTGTGTGTGTTGTGTGTGGATGTGTGATTTTGTGTGTGTGTGTGTGTTGTTTGCGCGGCGCGGCGTTTATGTGTGTGTTTATAATCTTGTTTAATATCAAATTCTTCGCTTTCTTCTTTAGATATTCTCTTTACAGAATACTAACTTCCTAAAGATAACATCTTCACTCGAATTCCCTTGTGTTCAGCCCGACCTTAGGTGACTAAGCAAGGTCATGTAAGCAAGAGGTCATATGAAGAAATGGTTAGAAGATATACGTTGTTCGGACGTACTGATAGATATAAATAATGAATTGTGTATAGGTCAGCTTTCTTATGTGAATGCGCGCGCGAGCGTTGTGTGTGTGTGTGTGTGTTTGTGTATGTGTGGTTGTTTCGTGTGTGTTTGAATTTACTTTTAGTCAAAACTTGATCGTGTTGTTTTTGTTTTGTAAAGATCTAAGGACTTTCAATGAAATATTCCTCATGCCCTTAAGGCTCTATATATTACCTTAATACCCAGGAATCGCCAGAGTGCAGAGTGGACTAAATATTTCATCGTGAAACAGTTTTCAAAACTTTGGATCAATCCTGTCAGAAGATTGATGACGTGGCTTAAGGCAGTTGTGTAGTCATGGAATACGAAAATAGTTAACAAATTGATTAATCAGGACTACGCAGTATATTATTTATATTATAAAATGTATATATATAATATATATATATATATATATATATATTTATATATTTTATTTATATTTAGATATTATTCCTACACACACACAACAACACTAACACACACACAACACACACACACACATATTAAATATATATATATATTATATATATATAGTTATATAATATTTATATATATTAAATATTACATATTATATACTATATTATTTATTTATATATATATATATATATATTTATATATATGTTATACCATATATGTATGTATATATATATGTATATATATTTTTATATATATATATATATATATTTGTATATATATATAATAAATATTATATATATATATTTATGATTTGCTATATATATATGTATGTATGTATGTATATATATGTATGTTTGTAGTGTATATATATGTATTTGTACATACTGTATTTATATATTATATTTTTATTATATCTATTATATATATAGGTATGTTATGAATGTATGTATTTTATATGTATATGTACATATGATTTATTTATATATTATATATATATTATATATATATATATATATATATAATCTATATATATATATGTGTGTGTGGTGTGTGTGTGTGTGTTGTGTCGTGCTGTGTGTGTGAGTGTGCTGAACGAAACGCAAACAAAACAAAAAAGAAAAAAAAGAATCTCACTGAGTCCTTAAGCTTCTTCAGGATATGATGTACACTCACACATACTATGCACACAACCCACTCGAACTGATTACAGGCTTCCAACATCCACACACCTAAAAAATTCTACATGCTATGTCCCTACCACCACACACGCCAATATATGCAACCGAAACATGCTCCCCACATACAATGTAACCGAACACTGAGTTACAATCACTATTGCAAGAAACCTCATGCTCTCCATATACTATGCATGCAACCACATGTTGCCTGCAACCTACACACACACACACACACAGCACACACGCCACACAGCACCACACACACACACTCACACACCACTACACACACACAAACACACTCATATTATATATATTTATATTATATATTTATATATATATATATTTATGTACTTTTCATCATATATTCCCCAGAGTACCTGCTCCCTGTCTATTTCTATCTAATCTGGACTATCTCCCTAGCTCTCTGTCTACTATCAATATCTTTCTACCAACCACAACCTCCCTGACTCCCTATTTATCTCTATCTATTGTTCATTGCCGCACCTAATCTCCCATGATACCAAAAGACCTCTCCCCCACATCAAACCCCCTCCCCACCCCACCCTACTCCCACTCGGGTCTTTGATCGTCGACGCGAGCCAGATTTAGAGAGCCAACAAGGCACAGTGCCGGAAGTCCTGGCTAACCGCTGGAGGGAATTAGCCATATATCAAAACATTATATTTCTCTAGGCTAAGTTTTACTGGTGTAATTATTTTTTTCCTTCCTTTTTTTCTCTTTTTTAAAAGGAGGGGGGGGGGTTAAGTTGTAAATTTTTTTGTCCTTTTTATGTGTGTCATTTTTTGCTCCCATTTTTCATCTTATTCATGTGTGTAAAATTATATATTTTTCTTCTTCTCTTTCTCTATGTGTGCTGATTTGTATCTTTTTCTTCTGCTTCTACTTCCCCATCTTAATTTTCTTCGTCATCTGTCGAGTAGTATCTTTTCCGTTTCTTATTATGATTTCTTATTATGGCTGATGTTGTTCTTCTTTGTTCTTCTTCTTCCCTTTTATAAATTGTAATTTGTATTTCATTAAATAGTATTTAAATAGTATTTAATTCATACTGTATTTCCAATTTTTCATATTCAAATTTATTTAATTTTTTCGTCTTTTTCGTCTTCTTAATGTATGGTAGATTGTTATTATCTATTTAAATATTTTTCTTCTGCTTTTCCATCTTATCGTTATCTTTTATTGTTCTCTTTTTCCTTCTCCTTTTTCTTTTCCCTCTTCTTTCACTTCTTGCCAATTTTATTTTTCATCATTATAATTTTCTTCCCCTTCGTATCCATATTTTCTTCTCCTTTTTACCATTATTTTTCTTCTTCTCCCTCTTCCTCCTCCTCCTCTCCCTGCTTTACGAAAGAGGAAAGCTAACGTCTCTTGCGATTTTATGAAGTTTATTCACAAAGCACAACTACCATAACAACTATCATAACTGCATAACCGAGTCGTTAGGACTGGAAACAGTTACAGTTTGGACGCACAAAGGCTTCCTCCCTCGGCTTAAAAACTCATATCCCTTCAAATTGACCAATTTTAAAATAATGAAGAGACTGGTGATCATCTTTATGCTCGTGTTTAATCTAACTTCGTTAAGTATAATAAACATACACATAACATATCACCGTACAGCCTACAAATGAGAATAGGGAAAGGTATAGGAATGGAATACCAGTCACAATCATTTTATTGAAGCAAATTATTGTATACAACAGTCGGACGGAATATATACACAACATCCAGACTAGCAAGCTGCTTGTCTATATTAGCTTGATTAAGTCTTCGCCATTCTGTTGAAAAAAAGCCATTCCTGCCAGAGTGAATGTTGATGGGTGTCCTTATCAACGAGAGAATCATCTGCAACATGTATATACCTGCTGCTTAAGGAGATATTAATCTTCGTGGATTTAGATGTCTGTCTGTCTGTCTGTCCGTCTGTCTTTTTGTTTTTTATACTTATCTCTCAACTTCTATTTGCTTGGTAATTTGATCTCTCTCTATCTTTATATCTATGTTTATTTGCTATCTGTCTGTCTGTCTTTTTTTGTTTTTTATACTTATCTCTCAACTTCTATTTGCTTGGTAATTCTTTCTCTCTATATATTTATATCTATGTTTGTTTCTCTATTGTATATGTCTATGTATCTATCTAATTCTGCTTGTTTATCTATAGTCTAAATTAATCGTTTTTTTTTTTTTCAATTTGCTTTCCTACTTTTTTCTATCAATCTTATTTGTTAATTCGTGGCTTCATTGATACATTTAATATGCTTATATATCTGTAGGTTTGTGTTTATAAACAAATGGTTTATTTGCTTATCAAAATCATCTACCAATTCGGTGGTTAATAAATTCATTTATTCTATTCACTCCTACATCATTTTTTTCTTCTTCTCTAGGTTGAATTAACTAATCAGTATGAACTTAATTCTTCTAAAGAAGTTACTTTCAGAACTTTAATATTATAGATTAGATAGTTTGTTACAAGCCCTACGAGGATTGTAAAGTGATACTTAAAAAGAGTATTTTCGTAGGCTATTAGGAAAAACATCTTTGCTTAGTTAAATGTTTTTACTAACTTTAGTTGGGAATGTATGTTATCGTTATCAACCTTACTAAAAGCAAGTGCATAGTTATTCGCCTCAAATCGAGAGCTAATATTTATTTATTATATCATTAACATTTTTCTTCGGCACAGTCTGTTGTGTTTCAGAATAAAGAATATAAGAAGACTTTGGATCCCTTTCA
>NW_028235301.1:12500-20226 GCF_977035675.1 Penaeus japonicus | reverse complement strand
AGAATGAAAGAGAGTGAGAGAAAGAAACAGAGAGATTTATGCGTTGGATGTTCTGTGCAATATCTGCCTTGTCCAACGGATGAAAGGGAAACACAATTATCGCAATGGACTACTCCGTGTGCGCTGTTGAAACAATTCCTTATGCTCGCATAAACAAACAGGGTGTTTGCTGTTGGACAATGAACAGAATTGTAATCATAGTTCGTTATGAACTAAAATCATCCATCCTTTTTTGGACATAAATAAACAACCACGTGATAAAACAACATCACTTGGATGTTTAAAAAATGCGTTTTATTTATGATGAACCCATATATAATCTCATTTGAGCAAAAATACATCACTCAGTGACGATAATATCTTAATAACTTGATGACAACAACGACAACTCTATTGAACTAAATTGCATTCACTTGTAAATATACTCACATCACTATGAACAACTTAGCCTTCCTTCTGAACAAAATTATTTTTCCACAAATAATGAAATCTCTTTTAGTACAAATGATACAGTTGAACAAAAAATCATAACAGATCTCCGAGAAGATCAGTTCATGGATATCCGATCGTGAACACTGTTCAATGATTTTCAGAATGAACACATGATCTGTTATAGTCAAACGACTATCAGACTTCACTTCCTATACGCATTTCATTATTCCTTTTAATTTCCCTATATTGTACCATATTACGTTCATAATAGTCAGAGCACTGTACTGTTTTCAACTCCATAATGGGCACTGTGCCTGAATCACCTTTCCCCCCCTTTTGAATAAATTTTTACCCCAATAAATAAAAATAAAAAAAAAGGGGGTAGTATTTGTTTATCACCTAATGAACACTTTAATTAGCATAATTAACAGATCAAATCGTAATTTCATCACCTCCCCAACCCGATATAAACATGGGGAAAAAAAAAAATGACAGATAATCAAACAAAAATTTTCTTTGATGGGATTGTTCATTCTATTATTTACCAGCTATCAAAACCTTTGGAAAGATTTTTGCTTGGGCCTTTTACTAAAAAAAACAAAAAAAATTCAGAGGAAAAAAAAAACAAAAAAAAAAAAAAAATTAAACTTTTTTTGGGACCGGGATAAAAATTTAAAAAATTTAAAAGAAAACACAAAAAAAAAACATTTTTCCCAAAACCCCACACCTCACACACACACCACACACACCCCCAAAAAACAAAAACCACACATCGTAACACATAAAAAGTTTTTTTTTATACGGGTAATATAAGGGAGATGAATTTAAGGGGTTAGAAGTAATTTTTTTGTTTTTATCCACATATTTTTTACCTTTTTATCCAAATTTTATCATTTAGGGTTAATTTCCGGTAATTATCTTTGTGTTTGGGGTGGTTGTATTATAATTTTTTATTACTTTCCTATCATTATTTTTTACTTTTATTTTTCTTTATTTTTAGTATCATCTTCATTACCCAAATGTTAGTATTATCTTAATATCTTTAAACTATAATTTTGCGGTTATCATTATTTTAATATTATATTTCATATAATAGAATTAGCCATATCCCCTATAAATTATACCCATTTTTTTTTTTTTTTATGATAAATATTTATCTTAACTGTAAATAATTATCATATCCCTACATTTTCAATATTATCTTTTTTCATAGCACTTTACAAATCATTATGTTAAATTTTTTATCAATATTTTTGCCCCTTATCTTTCAGCAGTCATACCTTTCACAATTACTATAATTTTTTTTTTAAAAAAACCTTTAATGATTGTATAATTTTTTCTTTTTATTGTAATATGCTGTCGGTTTTTTTTTTTTTCGTTCCCTGACAATATTTTTATTAAAAATAATATAACGATTTAAATTATAATCTTTTAACAACCGCAATAATATTTATAATTTTCAAAAAAAATTTAAAGAAGATGGGAAATTTCCAATGCTGTTGCTGCGCTGCTGATGTGTAATAATGAATAATAATAAAAAAAACAAAAACCCATAATGAAAATAAAAATTTAAAGAATGATGATGATAATGATGTGATATTTCCCAAACCCCCCATAAAGGGACATAATTTTACTTCTGTGACCTAATGTATTACAAAACAACATCCATGTCGCCTCAACACACACTTTAAAAGCAAGGGCTTAGGGACCACGACAGGTGGTGCTGGGGGAATACCCTCGTGTCTCCCCCTGTTTTTTTTTTTTTTTTTTTTTTTTTACCTTTTTTTCTATTTATTTTCTATTTATTTCTATTTCTTTTCCTGTTGCGGGATTTACGTTTTTTTTTTTTGGGCAGTTTCAAAAGAGTGATATAATGAGGGTCATGGGGAATAGAATTTAATGAAAATAGCAATGGAATCTAATGATTGATGATCTAAAAAATAATGATGGTATTTTGAATAAAGATAATAACAATGATCTGAGAAAATGAAAAAATAATAATAATAAAATAATAATAATTAAATAAAAAATACCAGTACCAAAAAAATAATGATGATCTACTTCATATAATAATAAATAAAGAAAAAAAAATAAATGAGGGTGATGTGAAATAACAGCCCAAAAATAATAAAAAAATGGGCGAAGATAATACTGATAACAATAATAATTTAAAAATATTATAAACTAATACTAATAACAATAATGATATTGTTTAAAAATAAAAAAAGATAATAATAATATAATAAACATGAATAATAACACTAACCCCAAAAATAAAAATTTTAAACAAAAGAATGATATAAACAACAAAAAAATAAAACAATACAAAACCACCCTTCAAACAACAAAAAAAAAATAAAAACCCCTATAAGTAAAAAAAAAAAAGGGGAAAAAAAGAATAGGGGGAAAAAGGGAGGGCTTTTTTTCCGAGATTCCCCGATCGACAATTGTAATGGGCCGGGGCCCGGCTATGGCAAACTAACAGCTTCGAAAAAAAATGAGGGTCAGGACGGCGGGAAATGATCGAATGGGGGAACCCCGAGAAAGGGAAAAAGGGAGAAAGATTCCCTGGGGGTTTCTATCTGTCTAGCTTAACATAGCATTTTTATTTTAATCGCCGCAAGACCACACGCACACACACCAACACACACAGAATATATATATATCTATATATACATAATTATATATATATATATTATACATACATATATATATATTATATATATATATATAATATTTATAATATATATATATAAATATATATATATATATATAATATTATTATATAAATTAAATATATATTTGTTTTGGTGGTGGGTGTTGTGTGTGTGTTGGGGTGTGTGTGGTGTGTTATGTAGGGATGTATGTATTATGTATGTTTTTGTTTTATGTATTACATCTATCTATCTTTCTCTATTATACACACACACACACAAAAACACACACACAAACAAAACACACACACACGCCCCCACACACCCACACACACCACACACCACACACACACCACGCGCGCCGCGCCTACACACACACACACACCTTTATAATATAAAAAATATAATATATATATTATATAAAACGATATAACATATCATAAAAATACAATACATATTGTGTTGTGTGTAACATCATACATACATACAATATAATATTATTTTATATATTTATAAATTATAATATATATATATATATATATTATATATATATATGAATATAAATACAAATCATTTTATATATAACATTTATATATATTATTAATTATATATATATATTATATATATTATATAATATAAATATATATTTAATAATACATTATATAATATAATTATTATATATAATATTATATATATATAATATTATTAGTATGTAGGGTATTATAGGGATAGAGGGATAAAAAAATGGATTTTTTAGAAAGAAATTTGTGGGCGTAATAGAAAAGATAACACCCTGGGGGCAGCAAAGGGGCCCAAAATAATAAAATGAAAATGAGATGCCTAAAAAACAAGGACAAATAAAGATAGAGAGAAAAAGAAAAAAATAGAGAAAAACAGAAGAGACAGGAAAACCCCCCCCCCCCCCCTCCCCTCCCCAACACAAATAGTCCCCCCCAAAGCAATTGGACCTAAAAAAATTTTTTAAGGGGGGGGCATGAAAGGGGGGAAAAAAGGTGGGGGGGGGGGGGGAAGGGAGGGAGGGAGAGGGTTAATTGGGGATGGCCCCCCCCCTTTCCCCTCTATCCTCTACGCCCAAAACAGGTTTTTTTTTAACATCTCTTCCTGACTGGTTGGCGTTTTTGTTTACTACCCATTACCTATTTATGCTTCTATTGATATTGTAAGGATGAGAGTAATAATTTTTAAAAAAATGATAATAATATAAAAACAAAATATAATAATAAGAATTAATGAAATAATAATAAAATAAAAATATAATGATTAAAAAAATTTTATGTAATAATTATAATGATAAAATAAAAAAAGTTTTTGATAATAATAATAACAACAATAATAATCATAACGATAATAATTTATAATTTTAATATAAATAATAATTGTAATATGATATAATAATGGGCCCACCAAAAGATATAATGGTAAAAATTTTTATGTTTAAAAATAGTAATCAACCAAAAAATAACAGCAATATTTTCAATAAGGGTCAAAAATTCCCAAACAATATGGTGCAAGGGTCAGTTAACAATTTCTAGCACAAAAGATCTTTTTTCGGTTTTCCTCTGCGTCCTTGTGGGGGATATGTTTTTTGTTTTTTTTTTTTTCTCTTTTTTCTACTCATTGGTATGCTATTTGTTTTTTGTTTGTTTTTTTGTTTTCTTGTTTTTTAATCTTTTTTTTCAATCTAAGAAAGATGGGGTGGGTTTTGGGAATTTTAGTTCATAGTATTGTTTTTTTTTTTTTATTATTATTCTTTTTTTTTAAACAATTATCTCATTCTTTTTTATCATTTATTTTCCGTTTTCATCTACTAAAAAGTTTATACCAAAGCCATTCTTATCACCGTTACTATTTCATATCATTTTCCCCCAAATTTATTTACAATTTATTAAACATTATTTTTATTTTCCCTTCTTTACTAAGGGCGAAAAAAAAGGGTAAATGTTTCCCCTTGCAAAAGAACAAACGGGAAAATTTTCCTGAAAAGAATATTTTTTCACGGAGGGAATAATCGTATTCCCAAAGGCATTTATCATTATTTTTTTTTTTTTCAAATTTTCTTTTTCATAACAACAATAAAACAAGGCAGAGGGGGGGGAAAAAGGGAAAACAAACACAGATAGAGGGATACATACAGTGAATCCAAGGGGAGTTGGGGAAAAAAGGCGAAAGGTGTCGTCGGAAGAAAAAGTTTTTTCCCACAATGCGAAAAGAGGGGCGTAAAAAGAGAGGGGGAATGAAGGGGAGAGAGAGAGGGAGAGAGAAGAGAGAGAGAGAAGGAGGGGAGGGGAGAGATGAGAGAGGAGAGAGGAGAGGGGAGAGAGAGAAAGACAGATAGTAGATAGATAATAGATTGATAGAAAATTAAGATTTTACAAGAAAAAGGGGGAAAAAAAAAACCCATAATAATATTGAGAAAGGAGAGAGAACCCCCCCCAAAAAAAAAAAAAAAACAAAAAAGGGAAAACAAAAGAAAAAAATAGTGATAAATAAAAAAAAAAAAAAAAAGAAAAAAAAAAAAAAGTA
This sequence comes from Penaeus japonicus, assembly GCF_977035675.1. NCBI lineage: Eukaryota > Metazoa > Arthropoda > Malacostraca > Decapoda > Penaeidae > Penaeus > Penaeus japonicus. The sequence goes on along the minus strand of NW_028235301.1, from coordinate 14,596 downwards.
CAAAACGGAAATGGAAGGGGAGCCACAAACCTCCTCCTCTGGCTCATTTATCGTGTTATTTCAAGAGGCGTCCCCTAGTTACGCGGGAAAATTTGGGTTTTGGGGCCCAGGTGAGGACGATTCTATGTTTACAAAATCGGGTTTTTTGGGGGCAACAAAGGGGGGGGGGGTTCCTGGGGGGGGTTTGGGGGAACCCGAAGGGGGAGGGGGGGGGGGAGGGGGGAGGGAGGGGGAGGGGGGGGAATGCTGGTGGAGGGTAGGAGGAAGTAATGCGTGGGGTGGGGGGGGGGATGTTAGTTGGGGGGAGGGGAGATGGTTAAAGGGAAGGGAGGGAGGGTGGGAGGGAGGGAGGGAGGAAGGGGGGAAAGGGGGAAGGGAAAGGGGGGGAGGGATGGGGGGGGGGGTCGGGGAGGGGGGGGGAGGGGGAAGGTGTTCAAAGGGGGGGAAGGGGATGGGTGGTGAGGGGGAAAGGAAGGAAGGAGAGAGGTAGGGGCGTGTAGTAGGGGGGGGGGGAAAAGGGTAGGGGGTACATTAGGCACTGTTGGAGGGGACATAGTGTTGCCGGCCCTATTGTAGTCATTATGGGTAATGCCGAGATTTTAATTATAGTTTGCGTGGAAAGGTTTCCAAAAAAGGGTTAAACATTCAAACTATACATTCTTTTTATTTTCATTTTGTAGTATTATGGTAGTGTTTATTTACATTTTTTTTCATTTTTTTTTATTTCCATTTCTTTTTTAACGGCAGAAAATAAGTATGGTCGACGCTGCGTAAGCATTGGGTCGATTTTAAACTGCCAAAGTCAAAGGGGGCACTAATGGGCGCTGTATAGGGTCTCTTGTCTCTCGTCTCTCTCTCTCTCTCTTCTCTCTTCTCTCTCTCTCTCTCTCTCTCTCTCTCTCTCTCTCTCTCTCTCTCTCTCTTTCTCTTCTTTTCTCTCTCTTCTCTCTCTCTCTCTCTCTCTCTCTCTCTCTCTCTCTCTCTCTCTCTCTCTCTTATATATATTATATATATATATATATATAATATCTTTTAACTCTCACCCTCTCTATTGCTTTCCTCTCTCTCTTTCTTTCTACCTCTCCCCTCTGTCTGTCTTCGTCGTCTTTCTCTCTCTCTTTTTCTCTGTCTCGTCTCTGCCTTTGCTTCTATATCTCTCCTTTCTTCTCCTCTCTCTCTCTTTCTCCGTTCTTCTCTCTCTCTCTCCTCTCTCTCTCCCACACACACACACACACACACCCACAACACACACACACACAACACACACACACACACACCACGCACACAAACACACCACACCCCACACACACACACGCACGCCACCCCACAAACACACACACACACACAACAATCACACAACCCACCAAGGGTGTGTAAGGGTCAAGTTTCGTGGTTTTCTGTTTGGATGCACATTAATGAAACAATTATGGTTTTGGTAAATGGAATGGAAAAGAATTTCGAAAGGGGGGGGGTTGGGAGTGTGTGTGTGTGAGTGTGTGATTTTTGGGGAGGGGAAAGAGAGAGAGAGAAAGAAAAGATTAGGGTAGTAGGTAGAAGAAAATAGATAGATAGAGGGGAGAGAGGAAAAGGAGAGAGAGAGAGAAAGGGAGAGAGGGGAGAAAGAGAGAGAGGGGGAGAGAGAGGGGAAAAGAGAGAGAGAGGGGAAGAGAGAGAGAAAAAGAAAAGAGAGAGTGAAAAGAGAAAAGAGAGTGAGAGAGAGAGAGAGAGAGAAGGGAAGGAGGGGAGGGGGGAGGGGAGAGAGAGGGGGGAAAGAGAGAGGGAAAGAGAAAGAAAATTTAGATAAAAAGGTAGTAATAGATAATAGATGATAGAAGAGATAGAGTATAGATTAGAGAAGAAGGAGAGAGAGAGGGGAAAAGAGAGAGGGAGAGAGAGGGGAAAAGAGAGAGAGAGTGAGGGGAAAAGAGATGCGGAGGAGTGAGATAGATGATAATAATAGATAGACAGTGAGAGTGAGAGAGAGGAGGAAGAAAGAAAAAAAAATGGTTAATTATAAACGAAAAAAGGAAAAAAGAGAAAAACAAGAAAAAAAAAGAAAAAAAGAGTGACAGGCAAAGATAGACGAGACAGGCAGA
>NW_028235301.1:0-10000 GCF_977035675.1 Penaeus japonicus | reverse complement strand
TCTCTCTCTCCCCCCTTCCCTCTTCCACCACTTCCCTCCCCCCCCCCCTCCCCCCCCACTTCCCTCTTTTACTCCCACCTACCATCCCTTACCCCCCTACAACACACATTGTTCTCTTCCCATTTTGTTCCATAATCGCCTTCATTAGTAATAATTTCATCCGAATAAAATTGTTTTGGTTGCAGATTAGCACCCGGTCCCGCTAAGTAGGGGGGGGGGGGGAGGGGAAGTAGGATAAGGAGGGGAATGAAGGGAGAGGAGGGGAAGGAAGGGTTGGAGGGGAGGAAGGGAGGAGGGGAAGGAAGGGATGGATGGGGAAGGGAAGAAAAGGGGGGGGGGAAGGGGAAAGGGAAAAAAAAAAAAAGGGATTAGGGGGAGAGAGGAGGGGAGAGGAGGGAATGGAAAGGAAGGAGAGTAAGGAGGGAGAGGAGGGAGAGGCTGGTGAGGGAGAGAAAGAGAGGAGGGAAAGGAGGAGAGATAGGGGTGGAGGGAGAGGAGATTCACTGAGAAGCGGGCGGGAGGTGGAGGGGAGAGGAGGGAGAGGGGAGAAAAAAGGTGGGGGGGGAGAGGAGGGAGAAGAGAGGAGGGGAGGAGGGGAGGTGGGGACGGGAGATTTGTCCTGGAAAGGGCTATATAGCAAGAAGGGAAGAACGGTGATATCAGAGGGTAGGTATGGCGTGAGATAGGGGGAGGACACAGTATGGGGCAGAGTAGGGAGAGGCGAGAAATTCGAAGTTAGATTATTTGTTGTGGTGTAATTAAGTTTTTAAGTTATAGGTAGGAGGGGGGTATATCTTGGGTAAGAGTAGGTTGTATAATCTCGTGACTGGGGGGGGAGGGGAGAGGGGAGGAGTGAAGGTGATACTCATCCCGGAAACACCATTGGCAGAGGAAGGAATGGGGCGGCCACTAAGGCGGCCCGCCCGCCGACGGCAAAGTGCCCGCACAAAGTCCCCCGCAAAGTTTTGGCGGATTATCACGCTCTGCCTCCTACTCCTCCTCCTCTCCTCCCCTCTTTCCCCTACCCTCTACCTCCTACCAACTCCTCTCTCCTTGTCCCTATCTATTCCTCCCTCCACTCCCCAATTCTGATCTCCTACTCCCGTTCCCCCACCCCTCTTTATTTATAAACCTCCTTTCCCTACCCTACCCACCACCACCCCTTTCCCCCATACCCACTTACTAACCATACCCAGTACCCAGTACCCCTACCCCCTACAACAGATTATACCACTGCATCCCCCTCCCCATCCCCTTCCCCCTCCCCCTCCCCTCCCCCTGCCCCTGTCCCTTACCCCCTATCTCCTACGAACCACCACATGCTCCCCTTAACCCTCCCCCCACCCTAAATAAATCCTGGTTTTAACACTCGCGTCAATCAAGGCATCAGGGAAATATCGAAAAATTTAAAAGATGAATAGGGCGATTATCCACCCCTCGATGTAGATGGGGGGGGGGGGTAGTACAGTAGAGGGGAGAGAAGGGGAGAAGGAGAGGAGTAGCTGGGGGAGGGGGGAGGGGGGAGGGAGGGGAGAAAGGGGGATGGGGACGGGGGAGGATAGGAGAGAGAGGGAGGAGGAGGAGAGGGGAGAGGAAAGGTTATGAGTTAGGAAGTGAGTAGGGGAAGGAAGGATGGAGAGGAGGGTTGGGAGGGGAGTAGGAGAAGGAGGGGGGGGATAGGGGAGAGGGGAGAGGGCGGGGTGCTGGGGGGGGGCGGGGGTGTAAGGGATACAATGTGACTCCTTTTTTTGCAGATAATAGAACACTTCCCATGTAATGTCGTGTGTCCAATATGTTTGGATTTGAATACGATTTGCCTCGGATGTGGTGCTCGGATTTGGTGTGAAAGAGTGCGTGGACGTTTTCTCTCTCACACTCACACACGCACACACACATACACACACACACACACACACACACACACACACACACACACACACACACACACACACACACACACACACACATACACACACACACACACACACACACACACACACACACACACACACACACACACACACACACACACACACACACACACACACACACACACACACACACACACACACACACACATACACACACACACAGACAAACAGATATGCAGGCAAGCAGACAGACACACAGACAGACAGACTGACTGACAAACAAACAAACAAACAGACAGACAAAGGCAGAGAAGAAGAAAACGAGAATCGAAAGGAAGCGACACAGAAAGCAATCAAGAGAGACAAAACAAACAAGCAAAGGCGGTGACGGACATCCAAGCAAGCACATTCACAATCAGGCAGGAACACAGGGAGACAGACAAGCACGTAGAGAAACCGAATGGAACGGAGGAGGAACGAAAATCAAGAAAAGAAAACAGACAAAAATTAAGATATAGAGAAAGGAGAGAGAGAAAGAAAGGAAAATAAAGGAAAGATTAAGGTAAGGAGAAATGAGAGAAAAGGAAAGAGAAACAAAATGAAGGAAAGATTAAGGTAAGGAGAAATGAGAGAAAAGGAAAGAAAGGAGGAGACAAAGATAGAGAGAAATTATAAAGATAAAAAGAAGAAAAGAGAAGAGCGTGACAGGTATTTTAACCAAGAGAGCTTAATGAATTAGAAGACAATAAAAAAGGAAAAAGAAAAAACAAGAAAGGACGGATGATATAGAAAAAAAAAAAAAAGAGAAAGAAGGAAAGGAAAATAAACAATGGGAAGATGAAGATAGAAGAAAGAACGGAAAAAGAGAGAAAGAGACACGAAGTGAGAGGGGGAGGAATAGATAAATTTCTAACAGTTGCAGTTGAGGAGAGAAATATTCAATAAAATACTGGTAAAGATATTTAGAGCGTTTGTATTGTGAATATATACGTTCGATCTATTCTGTAAATATTCCATATATATCTTTTATGTATATTATGATTATTCTAGTGTCGGAGTGCTGGTATATTTTCTTATGTGTGTGTGAAAAAATGTGCATGTTTGTGTGTGTGTGTATGTGGTATGTGTTGGGTGTGTGTGTGTGTGTGGTTGGTGTGATGTGTGTGTGTGTGTGAGTGTGTGTGTGGGTATAGGTTTGTTGTCATTGTGTGGTCGTATGTGTATGTGTGTGTGTGTGTGTGAAGTGTGTGTGTGTGTGTGTGTGTGTGTGTGTGTGTGTGTGTGTGTGTGTGTGTAGAGTGTGTGTGCGTGTGCGTGTATTGGATGTGTGTGTGTGTGTCGTCGAGTGTAATAATGTGTGTGTGTGTAAGAGACGAAGGCGGAGAGAGAGAGAGAGAGAGAGAGTGATGAGAGAGAATTGAGAGAGAGTAGAGTGAGAGAGAGAGAGAGAGGGAGATGCGACTTAGAGAAAGAGACGAGAGATCTGAAGAGGAGAGTTGATGAGAGAGCAGATGGAGCGATGCGTAGAGCGCGAAAGATACATATCAAGCTGAGGAGAGGAGAGTCTGAAGAGATATGGACTGAGTCGCGCTCATTGCTGACTCACGAGAGAAGAGAGAGCTGAGAAGAGAAGGAGGCGAGAGAGGACCGGAGAGAAGAGAGAATGAAAGAGAGAGAGAGAGCTCTAAATAAGTGATAGAATAAGGAATAGGGGAGAAAGAGGAGAAAATACAAACGAATTTAAATAACTTGATAAATAGAAATAATTATCAACAACAACAACAACAACACACCCCCCCACCCCCACACAAAAAAAAAAAAAAAAAAAAAAAAAAAAAAAAAAAAAAACCAAAAAAAAAAAACACTAAACTCCACACTTCTGAGACATGAACAGACAGAAGTGTAATGCCGTGTATATCGCTGTTATTCCACCGATTTTGCCCGTATGAATATGACGCTTCCGACCTCTTGGGAAATCCTATGCGCAGCGCAAACAAAGACCAAACAAAGGACCTCGTACCGTCCCTGTCGTTTGATGAGAGCATTTGCCGGTGCGGAAAATTAAAATTAAATGAAATAACATATGTGTTTGATAGGTGTGTATGTATGAATGAAATGTAAGTATTGACATCAGAATGGATGTAATGTATGGTTAAAATATGATTCTGTAAATATCCGTGACATACACACACCAACAACTAAACACATATACCACCATGGCTATCAACGAGAAACAGCGTTTAAAATATATATGAACGGAAAATCATAATAATCGTTAATAATCTACAAATAGATAAATAAATGATTACGCATAAAAACACAACCATAATACAAATCAATAGCCTTAAAAACAATAAGCTTCAACAATAGTTAATCCATGAAATAATAATGAGTTGCGATAATACCATAAAATAACACTACCAATAATGATTATAAAAACATTAACAACTAGTGATAATGATAATGCTAATAAACACCAACAATAACAGTAATAACATATCAATAAGGATAGTAATACTCGATGATAAAACAATAACAATCATACTAGCCAAATTAAAATAAATACCTACAATAACACCACCACATAACATGTAAGCAGCAACAACTAACAACAAACCCAGCAGCACCCTTAACAACACACAACAATATCAACACCCTATCCACAACACATAACAAACAACACACTTAACAACAACAGCAACACCCTTATCCAACACACAAAAATACCCCAAGCATCACCCCGCTTAACACAACAACAGCAACACCCTTAACACACAACAACCAGCAACAACCAACAACCCCTTAACAACAGCAAAAGACCAACTGCAACACACCCTTAACAACAACAAAAACAACCTATAGCGGCAACACCTCTTACCAACACCAGCAAATAACCATCAACACTCCTTAACAACCAACAGAAACACCCTTAACAAACAACAAACACAAACTCACAGCATCAGCACCCTTAACAACAACAAACAACAACAGCAACACCCTTAACAACAACCTCACAGCAGGCACCCTTTAATACCAACAACAACACAACAACACCAACTTAAACAACAACAACAGCAACACCTCTTACCAACACCAGCGTGCCCGCACCCTTAACGAACAACAACAGCAACACCCTTAACAAACAACAACAGCACACAGCAACACCCTTAACACAACAACCAACCAGCAACACCCTTAAACAACAACAATCAGCAGCAACCAACAATTAACAACAACAACAACAGCAACACTCCCTTAACACCAAACAACAACAGACAACACCCTTTAACAACAACAACCCCCGAAACACACCCCTTCCCCACACCCGCCGCCTCACAACAACAGCAGCACCCTTAACAGACATGCAACAGAAACACCCTTAACAACAACAACAACAGCAACACCCTTAACAACAACAACAACAGCAACACCCTTAACAACAACAACAGAAACACCCTTAACAACAACAACAGCAATAGCAACACCCTTAACAACAACACACTTAACAACAACAGCAACACCCTTAACAACAACAACAACAACAGAAACACCCTTAACAACAACAGCAGCAGCACCCTTAACAACAACAACAGCAACACCCTTAACAACAACAACAACACCCTTAACAACAACAGAAACACCCTTAACAACAACAACAGCAGCACCCTTAACAACAACAGAAACACCCTTAACAACAACAACAACAGCAACACCCTTAACAACAACAGCAACAGCAACACCCTTAACAACAACAACAATAACATCACACCCATTTTTAACAACAACAACCCAGAAACCACATTCCCTTAAAACAACCAACAAAACAGGCAGCCACACCTTAAAACCAAACAACAGAAACACACCCCTTAACAACAACCAACAGGCGAAACACCCATTAACCCACCCCCCAACAACCCCCCTGCAGCAACACCCCTTAACAACAACAACAGTCAATATCCCTTAACAACAACAAACAGAAACACTCCCACTTGATAAACAACACAGCACCCCTTAACAACAACCACTCCACGCAACCTTTCCTTATTAACAACAACAAATAACAACTGCAAACACCTTCTTAACAACAACAAACAACAGCAACACACCTTAATAACAACAACAACAAAACAACTTAAAACACCCATATAAACAAACACGAACAGAACAGCACCCTTAATAACACCAACAACACCAACAGATAAACACCCTGTAACAACCACCATCAATCAGCAACACCCTCTCTTAACAACAACAACAGACAAAAAACACCCCTTTTTAACAAACAACACCCTTAACAACAACAACAACACAGCACCCTTAACAACAACTAACAGCAAAACACACCCTTAACAAACAATCAGCATCACCCTTAACAACAACTAGCAGCAACCCCTTAAACAAAACAACAACAAAACAACTGCAAGCAACACCCTTAACAACAACAACAACAGCAAAACACCCTATAACAACAACAACATAAAACACACCTTAAACAATAACAACAGCACCTTAACAACAACAAACAGAAACACCACTTAATCAACAACATCAACAGCAACACACCTTAAACAAACAACATACAGCAACACACCTTAACAACAACAACGACCCTTAACAATCACAAAACAACAGCATACAGCACGTCCTTAAACAACAACAACCAACGAGCAACAAACACCCTTAACAACCAACAGCCAACAACACCCTTAACAAACAACAACAGCCAAAAAAAACCCCACCCCCTTAAACAACAAAACAGCACCCCCTTAACAACAACATCGACAAGAAACACACTTAACAAACCAACCACAGCAAACACCCTTCAACAACAACAGAAACAGCAGGCCAGCACCCTTAACACAACAACAGAAAACCCTTAACAACACAACAGGGCCCAGCCCCCCTTAACAACTAACAGATACACCCTTAACCCACCCACACTAGCACCACCCTTCCCACACAACACCCCTCCTTAAACAACAACAACAACAGAAACACCCTTAACAACAACAACAGCAGCACCCCTAACAACAACAACAGAAACACTCTTAACAACAACAACAGCAGCACCCTTAACAACAACAACAGCAACACCCTTAACAACAACAACAACAGCAACACCCTTAACAACAACAGAAAAATACAAAACAAATCAACCCAAAAAAACAACCACCCTCTTAACCCACAACTACACAATAGCAACACCCTTAACAAAACGAAACCAACAACATAATAGCAACACCCTTAACACAAAACTAACAATCCACAACAAAACAGCAGCAGTAACGACCTTTCAACTGAACAACAAAAACATTGGAGTGATAGAGCTCATGCCTTAAAACACCCTTAACAACAACAACAGCAGCACCCTTAACAACAACAGAAACACCCTTAACAACAACAATAGCAACACCCTTAACAACAACAACAACAACACTCTTAACAACAACAACAATAGCAACACCCTTAACAACAACAACAACAGCAGCACCCTTAACAACAACAACAACAGCAACAGTAACGACCTTAACAACAACAGTAACACCCTTAACAACAATAACAACAACAATAGCAGCACCCTTAACAACAACAACAGAAACACCTTTAACAACAACAACAGCAGCACCCCTAACAACAACAACAGAAACACTCTTAACAACAACAACAAACAACAACAACAGCTCACACCCCCTTAAACAACAACCCAACAGCACACCGAGCATCACCCTAAAAAAACAACCTTCAACAACCAACAGCAGAAACACCCTTAAACAACAACAACAGCCAGCACCCTTAACAACAACAACAGCAAGCACCCTCTAACTAACAACAACAGAAACGCACACCTTAACAACATCCAACAGCAACACCTTCTTAACAACAAAACATCCCCTTAACAACAAACAACAATAGCAACACCCCTTAACAACAACAACAAATCAGCACCCTTAACATCACACCAACAACAAGCAAAACAGTAACAACAACAGAAACACCCTTAACAACAGATCACAACAAACAATCGCTAGCAGCACCCTTAACAACAACAACAGAAACACCTTTAACAACAACAGCAGCACCCTTAACAACAACAACAGAAACACCCTTAACAACAACAACAACAATAGCAACACCCTTAACAACAACAACACCCTTAATAACAACAACAACAACAGCAGCACCCTTAACAACAACAACAGCAGCACCCTTAACAACCTTTACACACAACCAGCAACACCCTTACACAACATAATCCCAACAACAATTGCAAGCACCCTTAAAACCCTCACAACAACAAACCGCCAAACACCCTTAACAACAATAACAACAACAATAGCAGCACCCTTAACAACAACAACAAAAACAACAGCAGCACCCTTAACAACAACCATAACAACAACAACAACAGTAGCAGCAGCACCCTTTACAACAACAACAACCACAACAACAACAACAGCAGCAGCAGCAGCACCCTTACCAACAACACCACCTCCAAAAACAATGCTGATAATAAGCCCCTCCCCAAACAGCTCCCCGCTTTTAACTTCCCTCCCGCCTTGCATCACATCCAATCAACAGCTTCTCAAATTCTCAGAAAACCCAAGTCTTTTCCGAGAAGATTTAGTTGAATGGTGTTGCAACGACGAGACCTTAGGGGTTACGACCGGCAGTAAAAACACAGGGAATATGATCCTTGTTGAATCTCTTGGAATATAAAACTGGGGTTGACCGCCCTGGAATATGGAATGGGTCGCGACGTCTCTGGCTACGGTGAGAGATGGTGGCGTTTTTCCCTGCTGGCTTTTTCGGGTGTGGGTGTGTTTTTTTTTTTTTTTTTTTCTCGGGTGTGTGTGAGAGAGAATGCGGGGGTGGGGGTATCTTCTCGACCTCCTATTTCTTCCTTTTTCTTATTCTTGTATTCTTCTTTTTTTTCTTTCATTTTTTTCTTCGTTTTTTTTTTACTCTATACTTATTATTATTATCCTTCTTCTTCGCTTTCCTTTCTGTTCTTAGTCTTTGTATTCTCCTTTTTTCTTTCATTTTTTTCTTCGTTTCTTACTCTATATTTATTCTTATCATCCTTCTTCGCTTTCCTTTCTTCGTTTTCTTAACATCTTTTTTCTTTTTTTTCCTTTTCTTTTTCATTGACTCACGCTTTTTCTCTTTAGCTGGTTCCTTGTCTTTCACTTTCTCTCCTCCTAATTATATATATATATATATATATAATATAATATATAAATATATATAATATATATATATATATATATATATATATATATATATATGTAATATATATATAAATATATATATATATTTATATATATATATATATAATATATATATATATATACTATATATATATATATATATATACATACATATACACACACACATATACATATATATGTATTTAAGCAATTCTCTCTCTTCGTCTCCCCTTCCCTTTCTCACTCCCTCTATCCCCTTCCCTTTCTCTCTCCCTCTCTCCCCCTCCCCATTTCTCTCCCCTTCTCTCTCTTCCGCTCTCCTCATCCTTTCTCTCTCTCCCTCTGGTTGTCTTTCCCCCCTATTCCTCTCTCTCTATTTTTCTCTTTCCCTCAACATCTCCCACTTTCCCCATAATACACACGTCAGTCCATAAATACCTAAATGCATAGATAAATACACACATACATATGCAAATACATACACACACACACACACACACACAGACACATACATACATACATACAAAAGATCATTCAATGACATGAAAGCTTCCGTAGAGGAAAAAAATGGTAGCAAATGACCTTAAAGGACAATGCAATGAAATAAAAAACACACATGGCCTGCCCACTGTCACTCTCCCGTAATTATTTCCAACTGTGGCATTAGCACCTCCTGTGAAATGGACTCGCTGGAGGGGGTGGAGGGGAGGGGAAAGGGGGGGCTGGTCGGGGAAATGGGAAGGGGGGGGGGGGAGGAATAAAGAATTAGGTGTGTAAAAAGAAATCTTTTTTTTTATCTTATTTGTTGTAATGTGCGTTTTCTTTAATCAAAATGCAATATACTTACCAATAATATACAAACAATAAGAAAATATGTATACATATATCTTTGCAACTTGTTGGACGATTTCGAGTACAGTT
>NW_028235300.1:32500-35000 GCF_977035675.1 Penaeus japonicus | reverse complement strand
AAAAATTAACCACAAAATTTAAACACACAAACACCCTCAACCAACCCAATAATAAAAAAACACACATAAAAACACACCCAACAAAACACCAACCATCAAATCCCCCCCCCCCCGGGCCTACCCCCCTCCCTTCCCCGTCCCCCCCCCGGTAACACAAAACCACCCCCCCCACAAACAAAAACACACCCCAAAAAACCAAAAAACAAAACACACTACAAAAACCTCTACAAAACAACTTATCACACCACAAACAAAACCCCCAAACCCCCAACAAACCCCCCCCCAATTTCAAACCCCCCAAAAAACAAATAAAATCACACAACAAACCCATAAACCCCCCCCAAAATCAACCCCAATCAAAAAAAACCCCCCCAAAATAAAACCCAAAAAAAACCCAAAATAAAAAAAAAAAATAAACAAACACAACATAAAACCATACTAAAAAAAAAAAATAAATAATTAAAAAACCCCCCTTAAATTAAAAAAACCCTAAAAGAACCCACATTGAAAATGCCCCAAACCCCCCCCCAAAACCACAAATAAACCAAAAAAATAAACCCCACCAAAACCTAAAAAAAAATCACAAACAAACCTAAAAAACCCCCCAAAACCAAAAAAACAAAAACCCCCCCCCACAAAACCATTACAAAAACAATCAAATTCAACACAAAATCCCCATAAATTCCCCCACCCCCCATAACAAAAAAAAAACAAAAAAAAGTAAAAAACTCGTAAAAATTTAAATAACATAAAAACCTGCCCACCAAAACAAACTTTTCCCCCTTTATCTTAAATTACTTCATTATCCTACACCTAATCATTTATTATTTTCCCAAATCAATTTCCTTAAAAAACATATGTTTTTCAAATTTTGGGTTTTTTTATTTAAAACATTATTATTGATAATATCATTGTTATTATCATTTTATCATTTTACACTTTTATTATGATATCACATCTCTTAAATTAAACCTATTGTTGTTGTTTTAATACATGATTATTATTATCATATAACTGAATTATAAATTTTCATTATTATAATTCCCAATATCATTGTTATTATCATTTTATCTTTATCATCAACATTATTATCATTACTGAAGTATTTACCAAGGATTGTTATTATGTTGTCATAGTTACGTGGATTGAGCAATGATGTGCATATATATGGCAACACTCTTAGCAAAAATTATCTTGATTGCCATATTCGTTATTATCGACATGTTTATCATCATTATTATTGTTAATAGTTTCATCATTATTACCCTTGTTGTTGTTGTTGTTTTTATTATCATCAGAATTATCATTATCCTTATAAATTTCATCATCATTATCATTATCATTATAATTTATATCATCATTATCATTGTTATCATTGTTATTGTAATCATTATTGCAATTATTATCATATCACATATGATATTACAATATTATATATCACAGCATCATTACTAGAATTATCATTGTTATAATTGTTGATATTATTCTCGTTAATATTATTATTATTATCAGTAACATTTCTGATATCATCATTATATTACATTATCTTATACTACCTATAATTCTTATTACTGTCATTATCACCATTGCTATCATAATCATTATTAATATCATTATTGTCATTATTATCATGATCATTATTACTATTATCGTTGCTAATGTTATTGTTATCATTATAATTATTATTAATATTATCATTGTTGTTATCATTGTTATCATTATCATCACTTTTATTATTGATATCATCATCTCTATGATAATCCTTATTGTTGTTGTTATTAATATCATGATTATTATTATCATAGTTATCTGCATTACTATCATTATTATTTCATTTTTATCATTATTAATATTATCATCATTATCATTATCATTGGTATTATCATTATTATGATTATCCTTTTTGTTATTATTATCATTACAATAATTATTATCATTATTGTTATCACTATCGTCATTATTATTATAGATATTGTTATCATCATCATCATCATCATCATTAACTTAATGTCATAACTATATCTAAGATCATTATCATTATCATTATAGCAATGATTGTTATTTTTATAACCATGGTTATAGTTCTTATTCATAAGATTTTCATTGCTATCATCAGTATCATCGTTATCATCTTTGTTATCATTATTATTGTCATTACCATTATTATCATCTTTTTCATTGGTGTTATCATTATCATAATTTCTATAGTTATAATCATTATAATGATTATAATGCTTATCATTCTTACTATTTTTGCCATTATAAGTATTATATTATCATTGTCACTATTATTGTCATTATCATTATCATCATTATCATTATCATTACTGTGATTATAAGTATCATCCTTATTACTATTCATTATCCACTTAATCATTATCAGTAGTATCAGTAGTAGTGTTATTATTATTACTAATATCATGGTCATTATCATTATCACTACTATTATTATTATTATTATCATACTATTCATTATCATTGTCGTTAATGTTATTTCTAT
>NW_028235300.1:22500-25000 GCF_977035675.1 Penaeus japonicus | reverse complement strand
ATATATAAATAGAATATATATTATATTATATAATATAGATTTATAGACATACATATATATATATATATATATAATAAATATATATATATAAATGTAATAATTATATATAATATTTAATATATATATATATATATATTTATTTAAATATATTATGTATATAACAGATATAGATACATTAATATGTATATACATATAAACTCATACATATATTTATATATGGATATATATTAAATATTATATATTAGATATATATATATATATATATAAAATATATAAGATTATATATATGACATATATTATGTATATGATATTATATTTAAATATATTTATAAATGTATTAAGTTGTATATATATATAGTATAGATAAGTATATACACACATGTCATACATATATCTGTAATGTAATATATAAAGATGATATACAATATCTGTATATGTATAATATAAATATATTCATATATATCAATATATATATATTTATATATAAATATATTATTTATATAAGTTATACGTATATTTAATATATATATACATATAATATATATAATATAATATATATATATAGTGATATATATATATATATGTATATATAATATATATAATAAATTTATAATATGTATATATATTATATATATTATACATATATAAATATAAATATATATATATATATATATATATATATATTTATATATATATTATATATATATATATATATATATATATATATATATACTGATATATTTTAGTTATTTATATATATATACATATATATAAATATATATATATATATATATACACATATATTTATACATACATATAATATATACATAATATATAGAATATATATATATATACATATATAATAATATATATATATAATATATATAATATATATATATACATATATTTAATTGTCGTAGTAATATATCTATATATATTTATATTTATATATTAATATATATATAATATATATATATATATATATATATACATGTAATGTGTAATATATATATATATACTTTATATATATATATTTATATATATAATATATATATATAATGTATAAATATACAGATATATATATATATATATATACATAATTATATATATATATATATAAATTATATATTTATATTTAGATTATTTATATATGTAAATATATGTATGTTATGTATATCTACATATATATGTATACAATCATATGTATATACAGATAAACTCATGTTTATATCTAGATATATATAGAATATATATATATATATATATATAATAATATATATAATACAATAGATTACTTTTTATGTATATGTATATATATATATATATATATTTTTATAATATATATATAAATATATTATAATATAATTATAAGGTATATGTATATATGTATAGATACAATATATAATAATATATACTCACATGCATGCATATATCTGTATATGTATTTATAGAGAGAATATTATATATTAATATATGACACACACACACACGAATAACACACACACACACACACACACACACACACAGTCACACAACACACACACCACACTCACACACATTCGCGCATATATATATATATATTATAATATATATATATATATATATATATATATATATATATAATATATAAACATTTAAATATTTATATATATATATATATATAATATATATATACATATATACTTAATCTTCCTTCACCTCGTTCCTTTACCTTGCCCTCTTTTCTTTGCATTAATTCTTCTTTACATCCCCTTTGATACGAAATTTTCCATCTTTCCCTATGCCTTTCCATGTGTCCTCTTGCCTTGCCTTCCATCCTTTTACTTCCCAAAGTTCCTGAGTGTGTCTAGTGTGTGTGTCGAAGTAGTCTACCTGAGTATTGAGAGATCCTTGATTCCTCTCTCCTTCTCTGCCCCTCTCTTTCTCTTTCTCTCTCGCTTACGAGTTCTACATTTCCACCTCTCTCTCTCTCTCTCTTTCTCTGTCTCTCTCTCTCTCTCTCTGTCTCCTCTATCTACTCTCCTCTTGCTCTCTCTCTTTCCCTCCTCCTTCTCCACTCTTGCTCTCTCTCTTTCCCTCCTCCTTCTTCTCTCTTTATCTTTCTCTCTCTCTCTCCCTCCACGTTTGCTCTCTCTCTCTCTCTCTCCTCTCTCTCTCTCTCTCTCTCTCTCTCTCTCTCAACACACTCCCTCTCTCTCTCCCCTCCACTCTCTCTCCCCTCCTCTCTCTCTCTCCTTCCTCCCCTCCTCCGCCTCTCTCTCTCTCTCTCTCTCTCCTCTCCTCTCTCTCTCTCTTCTCTCTCCTCTCTCTTCTCTCTCTCTCTCTCGGTCTTTATCTCTCTTACCTTTTTGCTTCCTCCATCCCATCACTGTATATACATTTTATATATCGCATATCTATCTGTAGCATCCGTGTATTTCCTAGGGCGGAAACATAATATGTTATCTTAGTCGCCGGCAAAGATTCGCATTATCAAGAAATGAGAAAATAATCAATTAAC
>NW_028235300.1:0-20000 GCF_977035675.1 Penaeus japonicus | reverse complement strand
TGTGAGGTGCGTGTGGTGTGGTGTGTGTGTGTGTGTGTTCTATGTATATTTCTTTAATCTATTCATTTTTTTTTTTTTTTCTTCTAACGTACGAAATGCATAAGAAGTGTTGATGATTGGTTAACGCATTATAAGATATTTTTTAGATATTTTGCAGACAGTCAAAGGCGGCGGAGGTTACACGATCGCTTGGTACTGAACCATCAGAGTATGTTTTTTATAACATCAAAATAGAAATCCTTTTCATCATTTTTCCGGACTTAAGCTCCACAGAGGACAAGCTTCCAAAATCCAACGATCTATAAATTGTGCTGGCAACACTTGTTTAGTAGTGCTGTCACACCTTAACTGACCGAATAAGACCTTGTGATTGAACTAAGAAGTAGATATAAAGATCAAACCCTAGTCCGCAGAGCAAGGATGAAAGCACCACCCGCGTGCATTGAGTTATATTCATTATATTCTTCGATGCAATTTATTAAACAGTTATGACTCATTAATGTATAAAAAAAAAAAATCAGCAGATTTCCTCCAACTGGGTTTTTCGAGCACTCATACCAGTAACTATAGCAGTCTTCCATGGTCAGAGCGATATTTTTCTCTGATTTCCTACTCTTATTTCTCGTGGAGTTGTTGTTAGCAATTTGTTGGAACATTGTGTATTCCATCCTTCAGACTTTCCATTAAATCTTAGGTCCTTAATTTTGAGTAAAAATCTAAAGCTCGCTCGTTCGACGCTTCTGCAAAACAGGAATTAGAGATAGATATATATATATATATATATATAATATATTATATATATATATAAATATATATATTATAATGATATATACATATACATCAACCAAACTACACACAACACACACACAACACACACACACACACACACTCTCACATAATATATATATATATATATTAATATAATATATATCTATATATTAATATATATATAAATATTGTGTGTGTGTGTGTGTGGTGTGTTGTGTGTTTTGGTGTTGTGTGTTTGTGTGTGTGTGTGTTTGTGTGTGTGTGTGTGTTTGTGTTTTGTTGTGTGTGTGTGTGTGTGTATGTATATATATATAATTAGAAATAATATAATATATATATATATATATATATATAATATACATAAATGTGTGTGTATTTTATTTGTAGTTTTATTCTCTTTTTTCCCATTGTCTAACAGCTGAGTTTCTTGCAGGCTCTTTTTCACTTTTGAGAATTTAGCCTTTTCTGTTGAGTTTGGAATGATTAAGCATTATCACCCTTTTTTGTTATTTGCTCGTGATAGGATAAAATATTCCGTTTTATTACATTGTTTTAATTTGATTTCTCTGCCTTTTTTATCCTTATATCAATCCTTTCTTTCCTCATCATGTTCTTATTATATCCCTTCTGTATCTCAAAAGCATTTCCGAGATTCCGACAGCGATTTGGTTGTAATAAATGGATTTAATACAGAATTGACATAGCCTCCCTGCTTATCATCGTAATTTTCCACTATTCAAATGCAACTTTAACTTATCTACGTGATTGCAATGTTAAGTGTTGTGCTTTTATTTTCCGTCTCCGCTATACAAAGAAATAAAACAAACTCAAAGTCTAGCATACTGTTTTCTTCCTGCTTAATTTAGAAACATTTGATCGTAAAATAATCTTTTTAACGTTCCAGCTGAGAGGGGTGCGTAGTAAGAGCACCTAGTAAATGATGCTTTGGATTATCATTATACTCATGAATGTGATTTTTGACCTATTAACGGCTTCGCTGTAATAAAGATGTAGACCCAGTGGGTCGGTATATGAACCTTTATTTCAATACCAACATATTTCTACAATAAATATTTATCTATAATAAAATATTAAACATAACAAAATTTTTTCGAGAAATTCGAAATTCTATTACAGTTGATTTTTTTCGCTTTTCTTTTTTTGTTTCTGGATACAATAAATTAATATTTAAAAAACAAATACTACTCTAGTCTGATTTTTTTTTCTTTTCTGTACTACCTCAAGTTGATTTGATTTTAATCTTAATGCTTGTATATGGTCTGTGGGTGTGTTGTGTATGTGTGTGTGTGTGTGTGGTGTGTGTGTTGTGTGTGTGTGTGTGTGGTGTGTGTGTGTGTGTGTGTGTTTGTGTGGTGTGTGGTCGTGTGTGTGTGTGGGTTGTTGTGTGTGTGTGGTGTGTGTGTGTGTGTGTGTGTGTGTGTGTATATATATATATATAATATATATATATATATATATATATATAAATAAAAATACATATAATATATATAATTGTGTGGTGGTACACATATAACATATTCTTTTTTTAGATCATAGCTAACTTATTGTATATAATTCTAATTGCTATGACCATTATTTGCAACTTCGCAAATTCATTATTCGCAAATGCCTTGTCATTATTGCTGGCATTAATCATTAGCCAATAAATCATCATGCATACAGTTTTCATTTCAAATTGTGAATTGTGAAAAGGCAAAATATAATTATAATCATAATCATCTAAGTTAATCCTCGCCTTTTTGCCTCCCTGTATTAGTTATTCCAATTCTTTACCTTCTCTCTCATAGATAAACTCGCACTAACTTTCTTTTTTGTAATGTCTAATATAGAGGCCACTTTGGGGTTCTCTGATCACGTTGTTATCATCAAATTACTTTAAGTTAAGCCAGCATAATGGTCTTTCCTATGAACATAATGCTAACTTTTGTAAAGAATATGGTCGTAAGTCCATGTTTCAGATTTATTTGCCATTCTGGGGGAATGCCCGCTGAAAGCTCTTCTCTTTGAGTATCATGACCAGAACTGTAAGATCCTTTCATATCTGCTGAATGTACTCTAACTTGGCTAAAGTTGTTGTTTTTACTTCAGTTTAAACAAAATGATTTGATCTGTATAAGCTTCCATCTTATGTCTTATGCTCACTGACAGATATACGTCATTTGTTATTTTGCTGAATTTGAACTTATTCATTAAACATGGTTTTACTTTCTCTCTTTTATCCTATACAATTTATCAATTCCCTATTGTAGCTCCTTTAACACATACAGAAGAGTTAGTTCAATGTTCAAACCCTTCTCTAACTTTTCTTCACCACCTGCAGTATAGAACTCTATTTCTTCCTGAAGTTAAATCCTAAATGATGAAGCTAATGTTGCAGTGCGATATTTATATGCACCATCGGTTATTTGATAGTAAAATTCCTTAACACGAATACCAAGGATATATTACACAGTATCTTTGTGCAATCAATGAATGGCATACACAAATGCTCAGTCTCCCCTCCCCCTTTTCATTAAGTTTGGTGTGTGGATTTGATCAGCTCTTTGTAAAAAAACGCTCATTAGAATTTCATAATTCTCAGAGGCGATTTAGGAAGAATTGTTAAACGATTTATCGATAACTTACAGCACTGGTAGTTTCTAATTATGAATCCAAATTCATACTCCATTCCCCGCGCTTTCCAGAGTTTCCCTTTTTGGGGAAACGTTTGGCAAAGAGTACCCTTTTATACACTCTGTACAAACCCCCACCCCTCTTCGAAGCTTCCCCTCTTTTCGGCCCATTAGTGCCTTTTTCATTTTCCCTTTTACGATTCTCCCTTTACTACGGGTCTGTGCTTGAGGTGACTATAAAGTCTCTTTGAATAATTCATTAGTGATTCTTACACTTGACCATCCTTTTTATCATTTTGTCCATTGAATTTTTAAATTAGGTCGTATTAACAAAACTAATGCCTTTTTTGTCCTTGTTTTATTAACCAATTAATGTTCTAAGGGCTGAAGTTTCTCCCGGAAGCTTAGTGGACGTTTGCGTTTCTCATCTTTTTTTGTAACGAATCATGTTTATTGTTTTAAAACGACAAAAAGATTTAAATTACAGTAATAGGAATATAGAAAAAATAATAAGAAGAAGAAAACCAGCACAGTCAAGTATAAAATTGCAAAAATTTTTGAAGGGCAATTATTGTTGTATGAATTATACAAAGGCTTTATTCCCTACCACTGAATGAAGGAAAGCCCTCGGACAAGGTTAATAGATCAGCTTATTGCTCTCAGTTCTTACACATATGTGAAAATGATCAACAAAAAAGGCGGCCTGATTCTTAGTACACACTGCTTATGAGTTTTCCCTAGTGAAGCCCCTTGTCTTTTGCCGTAAATCAAAGGTCAGGCGGAAAAAAAACGAGCTCACTTCCCGCCTTGATTATTTTCCAAATAACGGGATGAATCTCTTACAAACAGAAACGTAAGCGGTATAATGTGTATATATATATATAATATATAATTATATATATATTTTATATATATATATGATATATATATATAGATATACATATAAATATATATAATTAGATATATAATTTTATATTTTAAAATATAAAATATATATATATATATATAGACTTAATATATATATATATATATATATTTTATATTATCATAAATAAATATATATATATATATATATATATATATATATACATATATATATATATATATATATAAAAATATATATAATATATATTTTATAATATATATGAGAGAGAGAGAGAGAGAGAAAGAGAGAGAGAGAGGGGAGATGGATAGATAGAAGATAGATAGAAAGATAGATTTAGATATAGTATTTTATATGTATATTATATATTTTTATATATATATATATATTAAATATATAAACATATAAAAATATTTTATATATATATACATATTTCATACATATATCAAATCTATCTATCTATCATCAAACTATCTATCTATCCATCTGTCTCCCCTCTCTTCCCCTCTTTCTCTTCTCTCTCCCCTTTTCTCCCCCTCCCTCCCCCTCTCTCTTCTCTCTCTCTATAATATATATATATATATATATTTTATATATATTTAAATATATATATATATATATATATATATATTTATATATATACATACATATATTTAAATCTGTCATCTATCTATCTATCTATCCCATCCATCTATCTTATCTATCTTTTCTATCTACATCTATCTATCTATCTATCTATCTACTATCTATCTATCTATCTATCCTTTTCTATCTATATATATTACATATATATAAAGTGTGTGTTGTGTGTGTGTGTGTGTTGTGTGTGTGTGTGTGGTGTGTGTGTGTGGTGTGTTGGTGTGTGTGTGTGGGTGTTTGTGTGTGTGTACACGGTACAGTAAACACACGCACACGAAACATAAACACATAAAAATGTATACCCCCTAAAGCTGTTTGTATATTTTTTGTATGCATATGTTTTAAATGCATTTGTTTTTTTATGTATTTATGTGGGGTGTGCACATTATAATATGATGTAAATGGGTCATATTGCCTAAAGCGTGTTAGTAACAATCGATTTTCTGATTATTCAGTTGACCTTTCGTACAATAGGATATATGTTTTAAAAAAATTCTATTTATCTGTTTCTTATTTTTATTTCGTTATTATGCTGAGTCAATGATTATTGAAAAAGAGAAGAGAAGAGAAAAGAGAAGAGAGAGACAGAGCGAGAGAGAGAGATTAGGAAAAAAAATCAACTTGTTTCAGAAATTCATAAATCCAGTTTTGTTTTAAAAGTCCCCAAATTTTCCCAAACAGTAATTACTGGGCAATTTACAAATGAAAAACGAATAATATACCAATCACGGCAACATCAAATTTCTGATACACATTGTCGTAAACTTAATTAGCAATAAACTTATGAAATAAACCCTGTTTGTTTGCAAATGAAAAAAATGTGTCATAAAACAATGATTCACATCGCCCTTCAAAAAAACATAAAAATACAAGAAACCTAATAAATTTTTCTCTTTCTTCCCCCTCCCTTTCCTTTCTTTCTCTCTTTCCTTTCTTTTTCTCTCACCCTCTTTTTCTTTTTTTTTTTTCTCTTTCTCTTCTTCCCCCCCCCCCCTCTCTCTTTAAAAACGTCCCCCCAACCTTTTCTCTCTTTTTTTCTTCCTTCTATTTTTTCTCTTTTCTATCCCCCCCTCTCTTATTTTCTCTTTAAAATTTCCCCTCCCCCCCCCCCCCCTTTCTCTCTTTTTTTTCTCTCTCTATTTTTTCTTTTCCCCCCTCCCCCCTCTCTCTTCTTTTTCTCTTGTTTGTTTCCCTTCCCTTTTTGTTGAAAATTCAGAAAGGTGTTATTTAGTTAAACGAGGTCCCTAGTGAAGATACCACAAATATTGCTTTATAATATTTAAATTTTAAACCAATTTCTCTGCCTGAAATAGTCCCCCTCACTTCCCCCAAAAGCCCTGATTTTTTTTTTTTTTCCTTTTTTTCTGTTTTTGTTTTTTTTTGTTATAACCTTTGTTTGATGGACGTGTGCCCATCTCGTAAAGGTTTTCTACTGCCCCTTTTTTTATCTTTAATATGGTATGTCAGAATCGATTTCAATGGCTAACAACAAAAACCATATATCCGCAGGGGAAATAAAAAAAAAAAAAAACACGAACGTTGAACGATTGACATCTTTTTGTTTGTCTTTTTCCCTTTGGTTGATATAGCTATGAGGTTTCACTGTGCTGGTAGTTCTCATAAGCTTCACATATTTTGAACGTTTCATCCGATTCAGAAAAGCCCGCCGTTTCAAAACGATGGGGAAAAGAGAAAATTCACTATGTGATCTCTAAACCCTTTTCCTAAAAAAACCCCGTTTCAGGGTGGTAAAATTCTGGGAGTGGTATAACCAAGTGGATGAATTTGTTGAAGCAAAAATAGCAACAACAATTAAATTTTCATAAAAAAGCAATAATTTTCTTTATGTAGTATGTATATGTTAAATTAATAAATTATCATTTTGTTTAGTTATTCGAATTAGCAGTAGGGTGCTATCAACCCCATTATCATTGAAAATTAGTATCATTACCATTGCCATTATTATATAAACTCTTCTTTAAAATTGTTTTTCCCATAAATCATCATTTAATACCATCATCATAGACGACGATAAAATGATATATTTTAAAAATTGTTATCATAATCTTTAAATGTGGGTTATCATCTGAACAGTCATCATTATAAAAAAAAAACACAATAATCACTACAATTAATCATTTTTTTTTAAAGATAACAGCTATTTTTTTTTTCTGTTTTTTATCTCTTTTCTTTCGCTTGTAAAACGGGCCCCTTTCTTTATTTATTCATGTAGCATGAATTTCCCAAATATTCCGTTTGTATTCTCTTTGCACCCATCTGCTCGACTCTTTATATGTATCTCCCTTTGACTCTTGTTTTATTTTCTTTCTCTCTCTCTGTGTGTCGGTCTCTTTCTCTGTGTATAGATATTTATATGTCCATTTATTCTCTCTATATCTTTCTTTACCTATTTCTTTTTATCTTTCTCTGTCTCTTTCTTTTTTTTCACTCACTCACTCTCTTTCTTTCTTTATTTCTCTCTCTCTTTCACTCACTTTCTCTGTCTCTGTCTCTGTCTCTCTCTCTCCCCTCTCTCTCTCCCCCCCTCCCCCCTCTCTCTCTCTCCCCTTTTCTCTCTCTCTTAATAAAACACCTTTATTGTCTGTTTTTTTTTAAATATTCACATATCTTTCCCCTTGATATATCTCCCTTACTTTCCTTAATCCTCCTGTCTCTTACTCCCCTTTCTTTTTTCTCGTTCTTCCTACCTTTTGAAAATCAAAAAGGGAAATTTTTTTCTCCCCTCTTCTGAAGCAAAGGGCCCCCTTTCCCCCCCCCCCCCCTCCCTCCCATTCCCCAAATCTCCCCTCTTCCCCCTTCTTGTTGCCCCTCCTCCCTTTCCCCCCCCCCCCCCCTCCTTTTTCCCCCTCCCAAACCCCCCACCCTCCCTCCCCCTCTCCCTCCTTCCCATCCCATACTCCATCCCATTCCTTCCCTCCCATCGCTCCTTCCCCTCTCCCCCCCCCCTCTCTTCCCCTCTCATCCCATCCCTCCATCCATCCCTCCCACCTTCTCCCCGTTCTTCCATCCTTCCACCCCCCCCCCCCCCCCACCCTCCCCTCCATCCCCCATCCCTCCCTCCCTTTCAAACCCTCTATCAAAACACGTTTTTTTTCCCCTCCGGCAATATAGCGACCGTTGGGGGACAAAAAGGGCCGTGAAGTCGCCCGACATGCCAGACTGTCCCCTCGATTCCCTGCTTGCTTTTTCCTGCTTGCTTTTCTGTGCTTGCTTTTTACTTCCCCTCGGCCCCCATGGCTGCTGGGATTTTTCCCCGCTTTTTGGTAGGGGTGACGCAGGAGCTTGGTGTTCTGCTGTCATTTATTAATTTTCTTTTAATAGGATATGGTCATATATGTGTAAAAATATATATACATACATTATTATAAATAATATATATATATATATATATATAATATATATATGTGTGTGAGTGTGTTGTGTGTGTGTGTTTTATGTAAAGAAAGTATTATATATATGTACTGTGTGTATGTGTGCGTGTGTATGTATAGCCCTTTGCATTTTGCCTTTCTTTATATAGATAGCATGTCCATCTCTTTCTCTCTTTCTCTCCTTGTGTATCAGGGGTGGGGGGGGGGGGGTAGTGTCATTATCAATGACCATATTGTTGTTGAAAGGATGACTTCGAAATTTTTATTAATAGACAGCAGTTATTGCCTTTTCTTCATTTAGTGTGGAAATCTACTTCTTGAACTGTGATTGTCTCATCTAAGTTTCGCATGAACAAAGGCTTCTCCAGCATTTTCTTTCAGGCCGAATTTAATGATATGTGCATTTCGAGACAATGAGCTCGGTAAATGTTAGCAAATCATAACTAACTTTGAAAAAATGGCTTCATTACCATGACCTTCTATACTCATCATTATTTTTTGTTATCGTGCCATCCTCTATATCTTTTCCTGTAAATGATTTACGTAATCAATAATCTATATATATAAATATATTTTATAATATAATTATATATATATATAATATAATTATATTTACACACACACACAGGGTATATATATATTTTATATAAATATATAATATTATATATATATATATAATATAAATATATATATATATATATAATATATATATATACATATATATATATAATAAAATAATATTTATATATGAGATGATAGATAGATAATAGATAATGAGAATAGATAAAAGACATAGATATGAATAGATATAGATATAGATATAGATATAGATATGTAAGATATAGATATAATATGGGATATAGATATAGATATAGATATAGATATAGAATTATGTATGTATTATTGTAGATATATAGATATATAGAAAAGATAGGTAGAAATATAGTATTGAAATAGGAATACTAGATTTTAATCATACGTAATATATATTACATATATATATAATATATAATATAAAATATATAATATATATTTTTAAATTAAATAAATATACATATATATGCATATATATATATATATATAAATATATATTTTTAATATATATGTATATATATATATAATATATTTAAAATATATATATATATTTTTTGTGTGTGTGTTTTGTGTGTGTGTGTGGGGTGTGTGTGTGGGGTGTTGTGGTGTGTGTATTTGCATGTTAACACACACAAAAACAACATTTCAACACACACACACACACAATATGTAATATGGCATATCATATATATACATATATATATAATATATATATATATATAATGTATATACAATATAAATATATATATATGTAAAATATATATATATATATATATATATTTAATGGTGGTGTGTAGTGTGTGTTTTGTGTGTGTGTGAGTGTGTGTGTGTGTTGTGTGTGTGGGGTGTGTGTGTGTGTGTGTAGATTATATATATTTTAATTTATATATAATATATTATATAATATAAATAATATATATATATGTCCCATATATATAATTATATATAATATATATATGTACATATATTATTTAATATTATTATAAAATATATTTTGTACTAATAGATAGTTTAAATAAAAAGATATATAAATACCCTATTATCCTTGAAAATATATTGTTAAAAAGAAACCATATTATTCATTAACCCTCGAAAGTGAATATGATAGGATTTATACTTTGAATATCATATGAAAAAGCAATCTACACAAAATTTTGCTCTCGTTTGCTAAACACACCACTGGCAATTGCATAATAGGATTAGAAATCAACAGTGGAAAAATCTATAAAAATTCCTGAATGATTTCTTTTTAAAGCACAAAAGGTCTTCTTGCTTAATACTCCACGTAGTATGAGTTTCCGAGGCACGTTTTGAAAAAACCCGATTAGACATGTTCCTTGCTTTTTTTAACCCTTGCGTGATCTGAGTGGAGGTTGCCAGATACCGATTGAAGCATGCGGGTCATTTTAGATAATTTTCTTAGTAAACCCAAAACCCCATGGGGCATGCATAGATATGTCCATGTGTATGATGTGTTTTGTTTGGTGTGTGTGGTGTGTGTGTTTGTGTTTTTTGGGGTGTGTGTGTGTGTGTTTTGTGTGTGTGTGGGTGTGTGTGTGGTTGAGTGTTGGTGTATGTGTGTGGGATGTGGTGGGGTGTTGTTGTGTTGTGTGTTTGTGTGTGTGTGTGTGGGTGGGTTGTGCGTGTGTGTGTGTGTGTGTGTGTGTGTGTTTGTGTGTGGATGTCTGTGGGTGCATGTGAGTGTTTTTAGAATGGATGTATATGCGTGTGTTCGTTTGTTTGTCTATATGTGTTTGTCTGTGAGTGTGCTTATGTGTATGGAGGGATGTTCTTTTTGTATGCATTTGTGTTTTGGTTTATCCTTCCCCTCAAAATAATTTTTTGGGCCCCTTTTGAATACGCACACTTGTTAGAATCTCTCCCTTTTTAAAAAAAAAATCAGCACACAAGTCCCCCTATTTTGGCTTATCGAAAATCTCAATTTTTCGGATTTTTAGATTTTTTTGACAAAATTAATTCTCAATGTATTTTTTAGAAAAAAAAAAAAAAAAAACAGAACATTTCACATAAGTAAAATCTTTTTTCATTTACTACTCCCAATTCTCTCTAAAAAAAAAAAAACGCTGTGTATAATACCTCTTTCTATTTTTTACTTCATTCTTTTATATCCTTCACCAAACACACTGCAAAACAATACGTTTCCTCGCACCGGAAATCCCATGCATTATCTCGTTTGTGTACAAATTCTTTAAAAAGGAAAAAAATTTTTTATCTTAGAGAAGTGCATTAAGTCCCTTAACTGTGGATTTTGGACTAATGGAGGGTAAATGGAAGAAGTGGTTAGTTTCCCGAAAATTTAATGTCAAGCTCAAAAATTTTTATTATTTTTGGGTTGTTGTATAAATTTGATTGAATGATGAAAAAATGTATGTGAAATATAAAAAATGATGTTTTTTAGGTAGTAGTCTAAAAGCTATAGGATATAAAATAATAATAATAATGAATAATGATGGTAGTGTAGTGATAATGATAATGCTGCGGGTGAGAAGACAAAAAGGTAATAATAAGGGGAAAAAAACAATAATAATGACGGTAAAAAAAAGTAATAAACAATTTAAAAATGATCCTTACAAAAAAAAATGCAATAGTCATAACAAAATGAATGATAATGATGATCTACCAAAATTGAAAAAATGACAGAAATACCGAAAAAAGGATAATGATTATATCAAAATTAAAACTTAAAAAAGATTATATGGATATCACTCACAATGATAATAGCAATGACAGAAATGAAAATGATAGTAAATGCGACAAAGATAATGAAAGTAACAATGATAATAAAATATATGATGATGTTAACATTGACAATATACTGTTTAATAAAAAAGTAACATATCGTCCGAGGAATAACAACAAAAAAATAATAGGGTTGTTAAAGATGAATTTAAAAAAAAGATAATGATAATGATAAGAGATAAGTTAAGAATGATAATGTAAAAAAGTAACAATAAAATCACTATATCATTAAAATTACTATATTAAAAATTAGCAAATAATAAGATGATAGCAGAAATGATGTTAGCAATAGCAATGATAATGATAATAATAACAATAATAAAAATAATTAGAAAACTTTAAATAAAAAGGGATAACGATAATAACAATGACAATAAAAATGTAAAAATAGCATAAAAATAATAAAACGATATGAGAATGATAAAAAAGACATAAAAATAATACAATAATAAAATGAAAAGGATAACAATGATAATAATGATGAAGATCAAAAAAGGGTCATGCCAAAAAAATAAAGGACAGGAAAAATATACAGATTATGCGATAATTAGTATTCAAAATTCATATATACACTTTAAAGGGAGAATCAAAAAGCATTATATTCATTCCGGCCGAGGCTGAATTTGGTGAAAATGCATATAAAATTATACGGGGAATGAGGAAGAAGGAGGACTAATTATCTGTAGTTGAAATAAATCCCATTTCTCTGTGTTTCTGATTTCTCTCTTAAACCCCTCCCCCCCCCCTCCCCCCTCTCTCTCTCTCTCTCTCCTCTTTCTCTTTGATTGTATATCTCCCTTTCTTTATTTAACCCCTCTGTCTCTTTCTCTTCCTTTTCCTTTTTTTCATTTTTTTGTTCGAAAAGGTTTTTTCTTTTTCTTTCCTCTCCTTCCATCCCCCCCTTTTTTCCACCCCCTTTTCTTAGCTTTTTTTCCCTTTCCTTTCTTCCCCCCATACTCTCCCCCCTCCTGTCTATAATTATCTTACAGTTCTATATTTTTTTTTAAATCCTTTTTTCATTGTTTCTTGGGCTTTTTCTTTTTAATTTTTTCTTTATCTTTCCCTTGTTCTGTCCTTTTCTTTGCATATTTTCTTTTTTTCCCCATTGTTCTCATCCTTTTTTGTTTAATGCTTTAAAAAAGAGGAAAAAAAAACAGTATTATGGGAATGTTTTGGGTTTAAAGGGCTTGATTTAAAGACTAGACTATTCAAAACGGATATGAATCCTCAAGGGTCGTTCATTTTTAAATATTTTTTCAAAAATCATTAAGAACTGATAGGGGGAAAAGATAGCGAATAATTTAACTCATCCCCAAATTCATCATTCGTCTAAAAATATCCAATATTAAAAAATTTTTGCTGAGACAAGGTCGTCGTTTTGATTTTCTCAATAAATTTCACTTCGGTGAAGCTGCCCGAGCACTGATAAATTTTTAAATATTTGGGTCTCGAGGGAGAGGGGCGTTCGGTTTTCCATTTTTTCTTTCAAATATATTTCGGATTTAATTTTCTTTTCACACCTTTTTGGGTTTTTCTGTACAAAGGGACATTTTATTTATCATTGAGGAAGCAGCTTATAGGAAAGGACATCCTAAGTAAGGGATTTTGAAAATGGCACAGATTCCGGCTTTTAGGAGGAAAGCCTTGGGGTTCTAGAGAAAAAAAAATATAATAATGATAAAAAGAAAAGAAAAAAAAAATGGATGAAACCCTTTTCCCAAATTTTTTTTTTACACTGGTTCCGCATTTAAGGGACGCGCGTATTCGTTATGTTTCGGAAAAGACGACCCCTTTTCATATTCAAATGTACTTTTTTGAATAGACGGGGAGGCTGAGAGAAAACATTGATTGAAAAAGTGTTTTCCTCTCTCTCTCTCTTCTCACTCTCACTCTCTCTCCTCACATCCCCTCCTCTCTCTCACGTCCTCTCTATCTCCTCTCCCCTCTCTCCTCGTCCTCTCCTCCTCTCAATTCTCGTCCTCTCCTCCTCTCTCTCCTCTCTCTCTCTCTCAACCTCACTCTCATCTCCTCTCTCTCTCACTCTCTCCAAACAGTTTTATTCCCAACTGTCGAAGTCAGAACAAAGAAAGACACACTCAGATTTGGGAAAACAATACTTAAACAGCAAGAAAAAAAGTTATTGTAAATTTCCAGACACAATACCCTGCTTATTATTTTTGCAATCATTCCTTCTATTGAAAAATAAATACTAGCATAAATCCAAATTATTGTGAATATACTGTTAATGCAGGTTTTTGAATCATTACTATAACATTAAGACCTATCATTGACATTTCAATTCCATTGTTAAAAAAAATAATTATCATATTTTGGTCTTGGTATTGATACACATATAAGGTGTTGTATGAATATATATATATAAATATATAAAATAATATACAATATATTAGTATATATATATATCTATATATATATATATTATCTATATATATATATATATATATAAATAATTATATATATATAAATTATATATATATTATATATATATATAATATAGTCATACACACACATATATGTGTATCAATACCAAGACCAATTATGATAATTATTTTTTCTTAACAATGGCAATATGAATGACAATGATAGTCTTAATGTTTATAGTACTGATTCAAAAAATGAAATAATCAGTATAATCACAATAATATGGATTATGCTAGTATTATTTTTAATAGAAGGAATGATTGCAAAAATAATAATGCAGGTAATGTGTCTGAAATTTACAATAACTTTTTCTTGCTGTCTAAAGTATTGTTTTTCCCCTCTTGATAGTTTTTCTTTCTTTTTCTGACTTCACCGTTTGAATAAAACAGTTTTGGAGAGAGAGAGAGAGAGAGTAGAGTGAGAGAGAGACAGTAGAGAGAGAGAGAGAAAGAGGAAGAGAGAGAGAGAGAGAGAGAGAAGAGAGAGAAGAGAGTGAGAGAGAGAGAGAGAGACTTTTATCAATCAATGTTTCTCCGTCGTTAGGACGCCCTCCCACGGTCATTCTACAAGTAACATTTGTAATATGATAAGGATCCGTCTTTTCCGAAACATGAAATAATCGAAATACGCGCTGTCCTCTACATGCCGAGACACAGGTAGAACAAACTTGGAATAAGTAAGCATCCGATTTTTTTTCCTTTTCTTTTCTTTTTATCATTATTAAATTTTTTTTTTCTCTTTAGAAAACGCAATGCATTCCTCCTACAAGCCGGAAATCTGTTGCCATTTTTTCAGAACCCATTACTTAGATGTCCATCCTATAAGTCGCTTCCTCATGATGAATGAAAGTTCCCATTATGTACAGATAAACAAAAGGTGTGAAGAGAAAATAAATCCAGATATATATTAGAAAAAATAATGGATACCTGAACGCACCTCTCCCTCGAGACCCCAAAATATTTTATTAACATATTCAGTGCTCGGCAGCTTCACCCCGAATGAAAATTTAATTGATAAATCAAACGAACGACCTTGTCTCCAGCAGAAAATTTTTCTTAATATTGGATCTTTTTAGACTGTATGATGAATTTGGTGATTAGTTAGATTATTCACTATCTATTTCCTCTTATCAGATTCTTGAAATGTTTTGAAAAAAATAGTTTTAAATGAACGACCCTTGAGATTCAATATCCGTTGAATAGTCAAGACTTTAAAATTCACGAATCTTTAACGTCCACAACCTTCCCTTAATTACAGTTTTATTTTCCTCTTTCTTAGAATCATATACAAAAAAAGGATGAGAACAATGAAAATATAAAGAAAAATATGCAAAAAAAAGGACACGAAGAACAATAGAAAGATAAAGAAAAATATTAAAAGAAAAAGGACAGAGAACACTGCGAATGATAAAGAAAAATAAAGAACTGTAAGATAGATAAATCGACAGAGAGATGGGAGAGGAATCTGGGGGAGAGAAAGAGAAAGGGAACAGCAATAAGAAGGGGGTGGAAAAAGGGTATGGATGGGAAGGAGAGGAAAGAATAAGAATCCTTTTTCGAATAAAACAAGAAAATGAAATAAAGGAACGAAAGAGAAAAGAAATAGGGATTTATAAAGAAAGGGAGATATATCAATCGAAAGAGAAGATAGAGAGAGAGAGAGAGAGAGGGGGGGGGGGGAGGGGTTAACGAGAGAAATCAGAAACACAGAGAACTGGAATTTATATATGCACACAGTAATTAGTCCCTCCAGTCCTTGCCCTCTAGTTCCTATAATTTTTATAGACATTTTTCACCCAAATTTCAGCCCACGCCAAATGATAAATGCTTAGATTCCTTATGTGTCTATATAGACATTTTTGAATACTAATATATCTCATACTCTGATCATATTTTTCTGTCCTTCATTTTTTTGCAGCATGACTTTATTTGATCTCATCATTATTATCATTGTTATCCTTACCATTATTATAATTGATATTAATTTTTTTATGAACATTGTATCATTCCTCATTATCGTTTTTTATTATTAATTATTGCTATTTTATCATTTTTATTGTCATTGTTATTATCGTATATCTTTGTTATTAAGAGTTATTAAATTATTATTATTATTGTTATTATATCATTATCAGTTGCGCATTGGCTAACAAATCATTACTGCTATCCAGTTCTTTATTATTATTGCTAATATTATAGTAATTTTAAAAGATAAAGAGATTATTATTGTTACAATTATATCATTATCATTCTTAGCTTAATCTCTATCACATATCACTACGTTTTTAATAAATATCATCACAACCCAACATAATTAATATTGTCTATCATCCTCGATCGATATTGTAAACATATTTTATTACAGTAATTATTTTGTTCAAATGATAACAATCATACTTCATTATATTTATTAGACATTGTTACTATCAATATCTTTGTTCCGCATTTACTATCATTTCCTTTACTGTCATTGCTATAATGCATTGTATGATGATTATCCATATAATCTTTATTAATGTTATAATTTTGATGATAATCAATATCCTTTTTAACGTTATTTCTGTCATTATTCAATTATTGGTATATCGTCATTATCATTCATATTGTTATGACAATGCAATTTATTAAATTGTAAGGATCAATATCATTGTTTATTCCTTTTTTTTACCGTCATTATTAGAGTTGTTATCCTTATTATAACCGTTTGTCCTACATCAGCAGCAGCAATTAAATCATTATCACATCACTACCATCAATATCCTTATTATTATTAGTATCATCACTAATATGCATTACGACGTACTAACTCTACAAACATCATAAATATATTTCACAATAAATTTTTTCATCATTCATTCGATTTATACATACTAGCACAAATAATAACAATGGACGCTGACATTAACAGTTCTGGAAACTAACCATCTTCTTCCCATTTAACCCCTTAGTCGTCTAATCCACTGTTAATGGACTTAATGCCCTTCTCTAATGATAAAAAATTATGTATCTAGAATTTGTACTCAAACGAGATAATGCATGGGATTTCAGTGTGCGAGGAACGATTGTTTGCAATGTGTGTTTATTGTGAATTTGATATGAAAAGAGATGAAAGAAAAATAGAAAGGGAGGTAATAAACACAGCCGATTTTTTTTTTAGAGAGATGGGGAGTAGTAAATAACTGATTATACTTTATGATGAAATGTTTCCTGTTTTTTTTTTTTTTTTTCTTTTTCTAAAATACATTTGAGAGATTAAAAGTTGTCAAAATAAATCTAAAACTCCCGTTAAAATTAAGATTTTCGAGTAGAGCCAGAAAATAGGGCGTGACTTGTGTGCTGATTTGTTTAAAAGGAGAGAGATCTAACGGAAGGTGTGCGTCAATTCTAAGAGCCAAAAAGTTTATTTTGATTGAAGGATATAAAACCACAGACACACAAAGTGCATACAAAAAGAACATCCTCCATAACACAAAGCACACTCACAGACCAACACATATATACAAACAAACGAACACACGCCAATACATCCAATCTAAAAACACTCACATGCACCCACAGACATCCACACCACAAACACCCCACACACACACACACACCAACACACACACACGCACACCCACCCACACACACACACACAGAATGGGGGGGAGGGGGGGGGGGGGGTGGGGGGGGGGGGGGGGGGGGGGGGGGGGGGGGGGGGGTGATCACACACACACACACACCGCACACACCAAAAACGAACCTCCCACCCCCCCACACACAACACACCCACACACACACAGAAACACACCCACACACACACAAACCCACACACACACACACAAATACACACACACACACACACACCAACACAAACACACACCCTCAAACACATGGACATATCATATGCAGCACGATGTGGTTTGGTACCAGAGAATATCTGAATGACCGCATGCTTCAATCGGTATCTGGCAACCTCCACCTCAATCACGCAATTTTAAAACAAGGACAAGTCTCATCAGGTATTCGAACGTGCCTCTGAAACTCATACTAGATGAGTTATTAAGTTCAAGAAGACCTGTGTGCTTTTAAAAAGAAATCCATCAGGAATTTTAAATAGATTCGTTTCTCCACTGTTGGATTTCTAATCCTAGATTATGCAATTGCCAGTGGCTGTGTTTATCAAACGCGAGCCAAATTTTGTGAAGATTGCTTTTCATATATATTCCAGTCATAATTCCTATCATTATTCACTTTCGAGCTAATGATATATGGTTCTTTTTAACAATAGATTACAAGGATAATCATGATTTTATATATCTATCTATATATCTATCTATTAGTAAAAATATATACGATATATATAAAATAATATATATATGAGTACATATATAATATATATATATATATATAAATGTACATATATATATATTATATCAATATTATATATTATATAAATTATATATCTATATATAAAAATATATATATATAACACACACACACACACCAACACACACCCAAACACAAACACACACACAAACACACACACACACAACAACACACACACACACACTATATAGATATTTATATATATATAAATATATATACCATAGATATATATATATAAAATTGAAAATACAAATGTATATATATAAATTTAAATATATATGTAAAATATGTATATGCACATATAACATATTGTGTGTTGTGTGTGTGTGAGTGTGGGTTTTGGTGTGTGTAAACATGCAAATACACACACACACACACACACACACACACACACACACAACCACACACACACATAATTATATTAATATATATATATAAATATATACTATATAATATACATATATAAATATATATTATATATATATAGATATATATATATGCAAATATATGTATATAATAATATTACATATATAAAAAAATATGATATCTATATATATAATATAGATATTTATGTATATATATAACGGATGCATATACATCAATGTATATCTATAATCAATATCTATATCTATCTACCTATCAATCTATCTATCTATATGTATACATATATCCATAAATATATCTAATATCTATATCTATATCTATATCTTATAACTATACTATATCGATATCTATATCTATATCCATATCTATATCTATATCTATATCCTATACTATATCTATGTCTATATCTATATCCTATCTATCTATCTATCTATCTATCGAATATATATATATATATATATATATATATTCTATATATGTAGCTATATCTATATATACTAATATATAATATATATATAATGTATAAATATAATATATATATATATATATATATAGCGTGTGTGTTGTGTACATATATATATATATATATATATATATATATAAATATATAAATCTATAAATATATATATATATATATATATATTATTACGTAAAATCAATTACAAAAAGATATATAGGTGTCACGATAACAAAAGAAATAATGAATGAGTATGAAGGTCCATGGGGTAATGAAGGCCATTTTTTTTCAAAGTTAGTTATAAATTGCTAACATTTACCGAGCTCATTGTCTCGAAAATGCACTATCCATTAAAATCGGCCTGAAAGAAAATGCTGAGAAGCCTTTGTTTCATGCGAAAACTTAGATGGAATACAATCACAGTTCAAGAATAGCATTTCCACACAAAATGGAAGAAAAGCAATAACAGCTGTCTAATTGAATAAAAAAAATTTCGAAGTCATCCTTTCAACAACAATATGGTCATTGATAATGAACCTACCCCCACCCCCCCCCCCCCCCCCACCCCCTGAATACACAAGGAAGAAAGAGGAAGGGGGAAAGAGATGGCCATGCCTATCACTAAACAGAAAGCAAAATTGCAAAGGGCTAAACATACACACGCACACATACACACAGGAT
>NW_028235298.1:10000-13415 GCF_977035675.1 Penaeus japonicus | reverse complement strand
CGATTATTATTACTTTCCTTACAATTATCATTATCATAGTTATTAGTAATTAGCATCATTATTATTATGATATATTACTTTCCGCATTTTGATACTAGTAATCATGATAACAACAAGAAGAATGAGAACAGTAATAATAATGATGATGATAATAATGATAATGGAAATAGAAATAATAATATCAATAATGATAGCAATAACATTGACCTTCCAGACGTGTTCGGCAGCGGAGGTTCACCCTGGGATCTCCGAGAAAGCATCGCTGAACGACTCACATATCCTACGAATATCCTTCTCTTGTTCTTTCTCTAAACTAGGATTTACGCAGGACTCTTCAGTGTTACTGTCACCACACATATCCTCTACCCGACCATCAGGAGTAACGGGTAATTTATCGTCTTCGTTGAAATCTCCAGTCACGCAAAACTGTACCATTTTTCACGAGGGGCACAGGGGGCTCTTTACCCTAAACCGACATACGCTGGCATCGGTCGCCCGATCTGCAATAACCTTTTATATCTGCAGATATACCCGGCCAGCAAAATGTTCTTGCAGCCGCATTCTTTATTTCTATGAATAAAATGGCCAGCTAAAGGTGACTCATGAGCTAGTGAGAGTACTAGTTTACGGCACTCAAAGTTTAACCTGCTCGTTAAACTTTGATTTAATACACGTTGTGTGAATTAGCCCGTCGATGCATTCAAATTCAAAACCTGAATTGGGGTCCCTGGTTTCTACTAATTCTTCTGATTTTACTTTATTTCGAATGGTCGCGAATGAAGGGCATGTAGCCTGTAATTTAGAAAATTCACTTGCGGGACAAATTGATCTAAAATAATAAATGATCGTAGAGAGCTATAATCCGAACCTACATCACTGATTTGTAAAGATACTGGGCTATGACCCAGGTGAACAAACGGCAGAACAACTTGAACTGCCAAGAACTCTTTGCGTCCGTCAATCAAGGCACACGTCTGGCGCCACGAGCAAAGCTTACATCCGGGTCTCGAGGACAACAAGCCCCGGCAGGAATGAAATCCCGGCCAGTTAAACATAAACGTTGCAATGCAAAGGATTTTTACAATAAAAAAAAAAAAAAAAAAAAAAACATTTTCTCTTCCAGATATATTAATTCTGTAATATCCTGGCAAGGTCGCTGCTGTCAAGGTTCTAGGATATAGATGTGTATTCAGAATTACCTATCTTGTTAGAAAATTTATCCTTGCTTTATTGCGTAAATTTTCCACACAAGAGGGATGGAGGGAGAGAGGGAGGGGGGGGCTCTCTGCATGTGCAAAAGAGCGCGAGATTTAAACCCCAGATCGTCCTCTATTCCAGTGCCATGGTGGTCTGGTGGTCAGGGCTAAGGTGTAGTTGGCCCTTTCTGCCAGCCAAGTAGGTCAACCCGGGTTCGATTCCCGGCCATGGCGCACTTTTTATTTCTATTATCAATATTGATAGTGGTAGTAATTGTAGTAGTAGTAACTGTTATCATTAATACTACAATTGAAACTAACCTTCCCATTATTATCATGCTTATTATAATTACTATCATCATTGTCATCATTACTTTCCTTATGATTATCATTATCATAATTATTAGTAATGATAGCGTCATCAGCATCATTATTATTATAATACATTATTTTCAGCATAATGATACTAATAATCGTGATAACAACAACAAGAATGATAATAGTAATGATAAAAATAATGATGATGATAATAATAATGACAATAAAAAATATAATAGCAATAATGATATTAATAACATTGACGATAATAATCCTTACAATTAACATCACCATCATCATCATTATCCTTACTTTTGTTATCATTATCATTAAGTAAACACTATCATTTACATTATTATTAGCATTAGCATCATCATTATCATCTTCATCGTTGTGTTATTAACATTATTACTGTTATTGTTATCAACATTATTTAATTATTGCTCTTATTATTATTTCATTGCACACACACACACACACATACATACATACGCATACACACACACACACACACACACACACACACACACACACACACACACACACACACACACACACACACACACACACACACACACACACACACACACCTCCGCACAAACCGTCGACTTCGCATTGAAATCCTCCAGTGAGTGAACGCTTCGCTTCAAGGATTTCTTTCTTTCTCTCTCTCTCCATCTCTCTCTCTCTCCATCTCTCTCTCTCTCCATCTCTCTCTCTCCATCTCTCCCTCTCCATCTCTCTCTCTCCATCTCTCTCTCTCTCCATCTCTCTCTCTCCATCTCTCCCTCTCCATCTCTCTCTCTCCATCTCTCTTTCTCTTTCTCTCTCTCGCTTTCTCGCTGCCTCTCCTCTTCCTCTTCTTTTTTCTTCCCCTGTCTCCTTCTTTCTCTTCTTCCGTCTTACTCTATCTCTCTTTAGAGAGAGAGAGAGAGGGAGGGAGAGAAAGGAAGAGAGAGAGAGAAAGTAAGGAAGAGAGAGAGAAAAAGAAAGAGGAGGAGAAAGAGAAAGCGAGATAGAGAGAGAGAGAGAGAGAGAGAGAGAGAGAGAGAGAGAGAGAGATAAAGAGAGAAAGAGAGAAAAAGAGAAAAAGAAAGAGAAAGATAAAGAGATAGAGAGAGAGAGAGAGAGAAAGATAGAGAAAGAAAAAGAGAAAGAGAGAAAAAGAAGAGAGAGAGAAAGAAAGTGAGAGAGAGAGGAAGAAAGAGAGAGAGAAAGGAAGAAAAGCGAAGAAAAGACACTCAAGACACGCTAGAAAGGACAGAATGAAATTATCATAATATTTTTTTTTCCTATTGTGATTATGTGGATGCTGGCGATGGTGATGTGATAACCAGTACTCCCATGATGGAGGCGGTGGTGTTGTATGTGTGTGTGTGTGTGTTTATGCAAATGTGTGTGTGTGTATGTGTGTATTTATGCAAATGTGTATGTGTGTGTGTCTGTATAAGCATTTGTTTGTGTGCATATGTGTGTACGTTTGAGTGAGAGTATGTATGTATGTGTAACAGAAACCACAACATACATTGAACATGACACAGCATGCAGTATGTAACACGAACGCTCATAATACAAAGAAAGCTTAAGGCTCTGCGTGAAGCTGTGGAAGCAGTCGGCAGGTGTACCAGTGTGACTAAACTAAGGAAGAAGGGGCATGGTGAAATTGGTAAACAGAGAGGAAGATAGAAGAGAATGAGAGAATAATAATGAACCAGACATGATAGTGATG
Source organism: Penaeus japonicus (assembly GCF_977035675.1). Taxonomy (NCBI): domain Eukaryota; kingdom Metazoa; phylum Arthropoda; class Malacostraca; order Decapoda; family Penaeidae; genus Penaeus; species Penaeus japonicus. The sequence continues at coordinate 10,172 of NW_028235298.1, read as the reverse complement.
ATGGTGATGATAATGATGATACTAATAGCTAAGATGATATTAATGATAACAGTAATAATGATAATGAACATGATGTTGATATTGATAATGATGATAGTAGTGATAATATTACTACTAATAATAATTATTATTATTAATTATTATGATAATGGGAATGATAGCAGTAATGATT
>NW_028235298.1:2500-5000 GCF_977035675.1 Penaeus japonicus | reverse complement strand
TAATACATTAAGTGCACCACCACCAAAATCATAGATTAGTGTATTTTTTTCTTCCTCTTTATTGTTTATCTCGTACGCAAGAGTAACGGCCGTTGGTTCATTAATAATTCGCTGAACATTCAATCCTGCAATATGTCCTGCATCTTTAGTTGATTGTCGCTGAGAATCGTTAAAATAAGCTGGAACAGTAATGACTGCATCTTTCACCGTGGTGCCCAAGTATGCCTCAGCGGTTTCCTTTATCTTTGGTAGAACCATTGAAGAATTTTTTCGAGAAAGTATGATTTTTTATTTTCATTCATATACGTTACATTTATTTTTAGCTTACCATTGTTGTTAATAACTTCAAATGGTAAATTTTTCTTTTTTTTTTTTTTTTTCACAATTGAACTTCTCCCATATGTCTTGAACTCTTGATACAACAAAGCCAATTATCCGAACTATCCCCTATAGGAAAAAATACATTCTGATAACATTCCTTTATATTTAAAAGATACTAGTTCACCTATTCCTGGTAAAGGGTCATTTGAAAAATAATTTTTATTAAACAAATTACATTCAGTTAAACGACGTATAAGATATGTATGTAAATCCGGATTATTAAAAACTTGCCACGAGACTGGAGCTACTGTCGATACGCTGTTTGTATAATCTTGGAGAACGTCTAACACATCCATTGAGAGAATCATTCTTTCTCTAGATGAGGGACCACCACCTCTTACCAAGAATATTTCTGATGAGACACCTGGTATGGTTTTTGTAAAGTCTCTTAAAGCTATAAGCAGAGTATTATTTTCATGTTTGAATGTTTTGATTTTGAATGATGACAATACATCTACACCCTGTATAGAGTCTGACAAAAATTTTTCCATTTTCCTTTTTATAAATACTTTTTTTTCCTTTGGGATGAAGGTAACAAAAACAAAGAATATTTTAGATTTTTATTTCATACTCAATATATATATATATGTATATATATATATATATATATATATATATATATATATATATATATAAAATATATATAACCCTTTTTGTATATATATATATATATATATATATATATATATATATATATACATATATATATATATATATATATATATATATATATATATATACATGCGACTAAATCAGTAACAGCCGTTAAAAAAATAAAAAAAAAAACACCACGTGATAGGTTAAATTCAATCCTTTTATAACGTAAAGACTTTTGAGTCTTAATATCACCTTTGAGGAGGCTCGTTAGTGTTAACTCCTTCAGCATAGGAAGGAGGTGGAGATTCCTTAGTGGTATCCTTCTTTATCTTCTTATTAATAAGTGCCTCTAATAAATGCAACATTAAGTTTAAGACTGATACCATCACCCATGTTGCACTGATGAAAGATGCTAGACATCCAAACATTCGAGGTACCGTAGCAAGCCCAGTTAAATAGATTCAAAGCTGAATTAGTCTGGGATGATGATATAGACTATTACTATTTTGTTTACAGTAATAATACCCCATTGGTTGCAGAGGCATAAAATCAATTATAAGTAAAATATCCCGAACGATTTGATAAAAAAAAAAAAAAAGATTATCACCCTTTGCCTTAAAGGGAAATATAAGATATCCAGTTATCAATTTGATTTTTAAAAATTATCACCCTTTGCCTTAAATGAAAACATTCGATATCCATTAAAAAAAAGAAAAAAAAGAAAAAAAGATTATCACCCTTTGCCTTAGATAAAAATATTAGATATCCAGTTATCAGTCGAAAAACATCATCATCACGAACATCTCTTATCACTATCATAGTGTTTATTGCACAGTTTGGATAACATTCACAATACGTTCTAATTTCATATCCATTATACAAGTATTTTAGAAAATCATTTCCCGATTTAAAGTATCTGCATTCTGTGATACGTAAGAATACATCAATAAAGGCAGATATAAAATATGTACCGAAAATTATATCGTACACTTTTTTTTAGACATTGTGTGAATTTAAAGTGTATACTGTTATATGTATATGTTTCTTTACAATAATCTTTCATTTAGTCCATATTTTCTTTGACATCACACCGTGAATTTATATATGTGTGTATATATATATATATATATATATATATATATATATATATATATATATATATATATATATATATATATATATATATCTTCTTCTCTTCTCTCCCGCTTTATCCCTCCATCTCCTTTTGTATTTCTTCTTCTCTTCTCCCCCGACGATTACAATTACTTGTTTTACCTTCTTATTTTTCAAAATTCTCTCAAATCATACCAAGAATAGGAATCTGTTTTTTTCTTTACTATACTAGTCATACATATTTTTCTTTCGTGTTTATTTTCAATTCTCTGTATTTCAATATTGTTATTTTATTGCAGACTGATTTAGGTTAGGTTTTGCCTGTTAAAGCATTCCAACTTTTATTTCTGTAGTTATTGATTTATTTTTTTTTATAGCAGAGATATTCCAAAGATGACATAGAATTCCA
>NW_028235297.1:15000-30357 GCF_977035675.1 Penaeus japonicus | reverse complement strand
TGGTGGGATGGGGATGGGCGAGGGGGAGGGAGGGGGAAAATTGGGGAGGGGGGATGGGAGGAGGGGGAGGGGGGGTGAGGGGGATGAATGAGGTCCGATGACGAGGATGATGATCTAATAGCATGAGGAAGAATGGTGGTGACGGGTTGTGTGAGCACTATGGTTGTGATTACGATGATTATATATATCAGGTACTTTTATTCATGTTTTTTTAAAAAACGGTTGTTGTTTGCTTGAGAGGATTTCCGGATGGAAGGGGGTTATAAAACAGACTATTGCGTTTAACATTCAGAAGTCACAGTGTAAGATGATAACCAAACTCTTACTGGGGTGTTTGTTCGTCTATCGTGTCGAATATGTCAGAGTTCATGTTTTAAATTCATTATTGTCAGGCGTTTAGGTCAGGCGAAAATCTAGTCAAATTGATCCTGTTCTCTTTGCTTACTACATACCACGAATGTCACTCAGTTAGAAATTATATTGGCGCCGCAGAAGAAGTAGAATAGTCCGGCCAAGCCGCGTGCAGATTATAGCCGGGGCCGAATCGAAGCGACAACGTCTACTTCTCGAACTGAGCTGAACCTGAACTGAACTGAACTGCACAGAATTACATCCTGCTCATGCTCATATGAATGTTCCCGGCGATTCGTTTGTTTGGAAATAATTTTTAATCTGTATACGCTCCATTGCGCTTTCATATCGAGATAGCATTGTTTCCAACTGAGCAACGGCGACTCCTGATTAAGGGACAAAGAGAGAGGGAGATGAATAGGAAGAAAGATCATGCAAGAAAATATTATAAGGTTGTAAGTTCTGGAGAGTAATGGCACACTTAGTACCGGGAACAAACGCATCCTGATGGCAAAGCAAAGGAAACTAACAATGTATTACGAAAGCTTTTCTCCTTAGCCTCTTTAAAAGACATATTGGAGGAAATGGAGAAGAAAAAAAAAATGCATACTAATCGTATGTCTTTCAATTCTCTTCCCTTTACGATTGATTTATCAGTCCATTGCGTCATGAAAACATCAAACACTGGATAATACGTACAAGGACACTGACAGACCTACTATCCAATCACCTCACCTTATGACCCAGCTCTGACTTATCCCTCTTCGCCACTTGATTTTCTAATTCCCTTCTCTTTTCGTTCCCGCTTCCTATTCTGAAATCCTCCCTCCCTCCTTCAAGACAGCTCTTGCAGTGGCGCCTGTCCAGGTTTGTTGTGTACTCGTATTTAATTTCACCCGTCTGTTCATTGGCGGCGGAGAGAGAGAGAGAGAGAGAGAGAGAGAGAGAGAGAGAGAGAGAGAGAGAGAGAGAGAGAGAGAGAGAGAGAGAGAGAGATGGACCCAATGTTGTTCTTTGTTTGTTATTTGTTGTTTGTTTTATTCTAAATCTGAGACCTCTTCATACTGCGTGACAATGGAATTATCCTTAAAATCATAGTAATTGTACAAATTATCTATTTTTGTTTGGTTTTCTTGTTTAGTACACCATGGGTGATTTTTACTAATGAATTAACCTCATCCTCAAAGACCGTACATAATTGAGATCTACAACGATTTTCAAAAACAACATTTATTTCTGCTCCTCCGCCGCATGTGGAGTTTACAAAGCTGAAGATTTGAAAATAAAATAAATATTCATCAACATAATCGTCCCCTATTATTTCATTTTGTTAGCAATTATTGTTAACAGTATAATATATTGTATAATATATATATATTTTTATATAATAGATATATATTTATATATTATATGTATATAACATAGATTCATATATATATATAATATATATATATATATATATATATTATATATATAGTAGATAGATAGGATAGATAGATATATATGCATATTACATATATATATATATATATTCTTAGATATTTTATTATAGATATATTAATATATAATTTTATAAAGTAGAGTTTTGATATATAATACCTATATAAGTATATTATATATATATATATAATTTATATATATATTTTATATATTTTATCATATATAATATAATATAGTGATATATATATACCTGTATATTAAATAGTAAATATATATATATATATATATATTATATAAAATATATAGTAAATATCTTTATAGATTTATATATAGTTTTATTTAGTGACATAGGTATATATTCTGTATGTATGTATAATATAAATATATATATAATTATATATATGTATATTATATATATAGATATAGATGATATTTACATTATTACATATATATAGTTTTATATATATATATAATATTTATATTTTATATATATATATATCATATCGATATTAGGTTATATGATATGTATATATGAATATATAGAATAAAATAATATATTATATACATAAATATATTTACATAATACATAAGTATAGACTTAATATACTATATTTATAGATATATATAAAATGATATAGTATAGTATATAGAGAAAGATAAGTAAACTGTCATATAATACATACACACACACACAAACACATCACACACACACACACACACACACTCACATCACACACAAACATAGATATATATAATATTATCTATATATATAGATATAGATATATATATATATATATTTATATATTTATATATATAGACATACATACCAACACACACTACACACACAGGAAAACCATACCCCATTAACCAAAAACTCACACCACCCACACACACACACACACACACGCACACACACATTTATATATATATTTATATAATATATATAGTATATTATATATATATATATATATATATATAACTATATATCTATATAAATATATATATTATATATATTATATATATTATAGTTTATAAGATGTGTGTGTGTGTGTGTGTGTGTGTGTGTGTGTGTGTGGTGGTGTGGGTATGTGTGTGTATGTGTGTCGCTATGTATATAATAATATGTATATGATATATATATAGTATAGATATATATATATATATAGTGATAACAGAGACATATGAATATTTATATATATATATTATTTATATATATATATATTATTGATATATAGTTATAATTTGATGTATAGTAGAGGTAAATACTATTGATATATCTATTTATATATATAAATATATATAGTTATATATATGAGTATGTACTATGTTAAATATATTATATATATAGTTATATATATATATATATATATATTGATATTGATTTATATATATTTATTAGTATATTGCGATATATTGATATATAGATAAATGTATATATATACAATGATATTACAGATATACATATTTATATATATATTATATATATTGATATATATAATATATATATATATATATACATTTTAGTTTAATTCTATATATATCTATACATATTATATCAATATAAATATATATTTAAAATAATTATATATATAGTTTTATAGGATTATATATATAGATTTAGATATTATATATTATATATATATAAGACATATAATATGTAGATATATAATATATATAATTATAGTTTATATATATATATATATATATAGATAATTATTATATATATTATACTACATATATATATATATGTTTGTGTGTGTGTGATGTGTGTTGTGCCGTCTATATATATATATATATATATATATATATATATTATATATATATATATAAGTTATATATATATATATATATATGCTATATGTATATATTAAATGTATATATTGATATATATATATTAGATATATATTATATATATATATTATTATATCTATATACATACTGTATGTATATGTAATGTTTATATTATATATATATATATATATATATAAATATATAGATATATATCTATACTTATATATTATGTATATATATATATATATATATATATATTTATATATATATGGCATTATATGTAGATATATATTACATACATACATATATAATAATTTATCTGGTATACGCTCCCATATTGCCATTTTTTTGTTGCTTTGTCATATCGAGATTATCATTTCTCCAACTGAGGCAACGACGACTGATTAAGGACAAGAGGAGAGAGGGAGATGGATATAGGAAGAAAGATATGCAGAAATATTATAAGGTTGTGTAAGTACTGGATAATGGCACAATCTTAGTTAACGTGAACAAAAGCATCTGATGGCCAAACAACAATGCAAGGAAACTAACAATTATTACGAAAGCTTTTTCCTCCTTAGCCGCTCTTTTAAGACATATTGGATGGAATTGAGAAGAAAAAAAACTGCCGTAATAATTCGTATCTTTCAATTCTCTTCCCTACGATTTATTTATCAAGTTCATTCGTCATGAAACCGTCAAATCACATGGAATAATACGTACAATGACACTTGGGAAGCAGACGGACCTTATCCAATCCACCTCACCTTTATTGACCCATCTCTGTACTTATCCCTCTTCCCCTTGATTTTCTATTCCCTTCTCTTGTCTTCCGCCTTCCTATTCCTGAATCCTCCCTCCTTCAAGACATCAGTGGCGTCAGGTTTGTGTGACAACGTATTTAATTCACCGTCTGTTCATGGCGGCGAGAGAGAAGAGAGAGGAGGAAGAGAGTGAGAGAGAGAGGAGAGGGGAAGAGAGAGAGGAGAGAGAGAGAAGAGAGGGAGCTGAGGAGAGGAGTGAGAGGAGAGAGAGAGGAGAAGTAAGAGTGAGAGAGAGATGGAGGAGGGGGAAGAGTGAGAGAGAGAGGAGGAGGGAGAGAGGGAGAGAGAGAGGAAGGAGGATGGAAGGAGAGGAGAGGACGGAGAGAGAGAGAGAGGACGAGAGAGAAGAAGAGTGTGAGAGGAGAATGGAGGAGATGAGGATGAAGGGAAGAGGAGGTGGGGAGAGAGTGAGTGAGAAGAGAAGAGAGGAAGAGAGAGGTAGGGTGAGAGTGCCAGAGGACTAGGATGAGGAGAGGAGAAGAAGAGATTGTATGAGAGACGGGGGCGAGAGAGAGAGAGAGAGAGAGAGAGAGGAGGAGAGAAGAGGTTGGAGGGGAGAGAGGAGGGAGAGCGAGAGAGGTGGCGTAGAGATGAAATTTATGGGACCCAATGTTGTTTCTTTGTTTGTTTATTTGTTTGCGTTTGTTTACATTCTAAATCTTGAGCGTAGCATCTTTCATACTGCGGCGTTTGACATTGGAATTATCGCTTTAAAATCAAAAGTAAATGCAATTATCTATTTTTTGATTTTCTTGTTTAGTACACCATTGTGATTTTTAATAATGAAATTAAACCTTATCCTCGAAGACCGTACATATTGATAACTACACGATGTTGCAAAAAACAATTATTTCTGCTCCTCGCATGTGGATTTACAAAGCTGAAGATTTGAAAATAATATTCATCACATTATCGTCCCTATTATTTTCATTTTAGTTAGCGTTTATTTGGTTATAACAGTATATATAGATATAGATTATATATATATTATATATATATATATATATATATATATTAATATATTAACATATATATATATATATATACAAGATATATATATATATTATATATATATATATATATATATATATGTATATATACACGTTAATATATGTATATATATATATAAATATTATATATATATGATAGTGAGGTTATATGATATATATATATATATATATAAATATATATATTTATAATGATAGGTGATATATTAAAATATGTATGTTATAGTATATATATATATACTATATATATTATATAATTATAGGATATTTTATATATATATATATATATTTACATATTACATGCATATATATATATATATATATAATATATATATATTATATATTCGGGGGGATATATATATATATATCTATATATATATATATCGTGGGGTATATATAGTATATATATACCTATATTCAATATTATATATATATATATATAGTATATATTACTATATATATTATATATATATGTATTATATATTTATTTTATATATTATGTATTCTAAATATATATATATAAATAATAGATATATTATATATATATATTAATTTATATATATATATATGATAATTATATTATATATATATATATATATATATATAATATATATTAGTGTTTTAGATCGCATATGTAAATTATATTGTTTGTTACTACAAAGTTTCAAATAAATTCCATTTCACTATTATTCTTACATGAAAAAATCCATTGTAATAAGGCTGATAGTAGTAAATGATAATTATAGGTGATAATGAATGAAAGCCAACAACAAAACGATACAGTCCCCCCCAATGAATATAATGATTATCGAAATAATATTAGCAAGCATTCATCATGAGAACACATTTACGGTGAAGGTAATAATGAAAATCATTATCATTATTATACCACCATCGTCATTACCATGCAGTTTACGAAGTGACTAAGATAAGATTTGATTCATCGAGTAGTAAGAAGAAATTATAAAGAGTCCAGAATTATTCATTGTTCTATTTAAAAGGGATGATAATGGAGCGATGATTGCTTGTGTGCGTGCATGAAGTTGCCGGAAAATTTATGCATGACTTTGTTCTCTTCACTGTGCCCTGCACTTGATACGATTTATGGCAAATGGCGAGGGAAGGGGATTGAAGAGTAGGCGCGATGAGAGAGAGCGGACGGAGAATAGCTCAGAGAGAATGATGCTAGTAGAGAGAGAGAGAGGAGGCGAGGATAGCGAGCGAGAGAGAGAGAAAGAGCGGAAGGATGAGAGTTGCTATTAATACTATGCGACTGAGATGGATGAGCTACGCGAGAGGGAGAGAGAGAGAGGAGAAGGCGAGAGAGAGAGAGAGAGAGAGAGAGAGCGGCGAGAGAGACATATGAAGAGAATGCGAGAGAGAGAGGATTAGATGATCGAGGGGAATATCGCTGTGTGAGATAGAGATGAGGAGAGATTATGAGAGAGGGAGAGACCAAGAATGAGTGAGGTGTGAAGAGAGCGGCGAGAAGAGAGAGAGAGAGAGAGAGAGAGGAGAGAAGAGGAGGAAGAAGAGAGAGAGAGAGAAAGAGAGAGAGAGATGAGAGTGAGAAGAGAGGGAGGCGGGAGAGATGAGATGAGACGTGGGGAGGACAGGAGAGCGAGAGAAGCATAGAGGAGAGGAGGAGAGATGTGGACAGAGCTGATTGAGCCGGTTTAAGAGAGCGAGAGGAAGAGAGAAGTGAGAGGAGAGGAGCGCGGAGAGAGGTGAGAGAGAGAGAGAGAGAGGAAAGCCCGAGGCGAGGATAGTGATGGGAAGACGGAGCATGGAGACAAATGAGAGGAGCGAGGGAAGTAGTGTCGATAGAAGGGAAAGAGAGAAAGTAATGAGAGAGAGACAGAGAGAGAGAGAGAGATGAGGAGAGAGGAGAGCAGCTATGGAAGAGAGAGAGTAGAGATGAGAGAAGAGAGAGAGAGAGAGAGGTAACGACCAGCGCGGTAGAGAGAAAGAGAGAGAATGAGGAGAGAGAGAGGAACGGAGAGAGAGGAGAGCGCGAAGAGAGAAGAGATAGTACGCTATGAGGCTCTAGTAAATGTAGATCAGAGCGATGATTCGGGAGTATAGTATCGAGCGATCGATTCTAAATCTAAGCGTCTTATTAATGAGAATATTAATATATCTATGAGCGAGATTGAGAGAGATATGACGAGATTAGAGAGATAGCCTTGTGAGAGAGAGGCGCGATACGGAGATAGGAGAGCTGCGTCTATTCTTATCGGGAGATTGGAGAGGAGAGAGGAGAGATCAAGCTAGAGAGAGACGAGAGAGAGACGCGAGGTTGCGAGAGAGAGAGAGGAAGTGAGAGAAAGGAGAAAGGGCGCGAGTGGCAGAGACAGGGAGAGGAGAGAAGGATGGAGCGGGAGAGAGTGAGAGAGATAGAGAAGGAAGCGAGGAGACGAGGAGAGGAGGAACGAGAGAGCGGAGGAAGAGGAGAAGAGGAGAAGAGAGGGAGAGATGAGAGAGGCGAGGATGAGAAGCAAGGAGTGAGGTGGTAGGGGACTGTGAGGAGAGGAGAGAGAGAGAGAATGAGAGACATGTATATAGATAGAGGTCGGGAGAGAGAGAGAGAATGAAAGACAGATAGTAGATAGAGGGATTGTGTGTAAGGTGGGAGAAGGAGAGACGGCGGCGGGTGCGAGAGATAGAGTGGAGAGACGAGATGTGAGACATGATAGGCTCTTGAAGAGAGAGTTCTTAGAGTCGAGAGAGAGAATTAGAGACACTGTATATATAATAGAGGATAGATAGAGAGAGAGTAGCATGTGTCATTGTAAGATAGATAGATAGAGGGTTAAGAGTGTGACTTGAGAGATGCGCGAGAGAGTAGAGAGGAGAGAGAGTCGTGTCCGCGATGATATAGTGTAGAGATATGATCTAGCGATAAATGAGCGACATGTATCAAGAAATATGTGATGCGTAGTTGGAGAGATAATAGGAGAGAGAGAATGAAAGACAGATAGATAGATAGAGGGTGAGAGAGAGAGAGAGAATGAAAGACAGATAGATAGATAAAGGGTGTGTGTGTGTGTGAGAGAGAAGGATTGAGGAGGCGGAGAGGAGAGTGAGGAGAGGAGGAGAGAGAGTGAGAGGAGAACGAAGAGAGAAGAGAGAGAGAGAGGAGAGAGAGGAGAGGAAGGGTAAGAAGATTGGAGGGAATAGCGAGAGGAGTGAGGGAGGGAGGTTGCGGCCGAGAGGGGAGGGTGAACGAGGTGAGGTGAATGTGTGGAGAGAGAGATTGGGAGAGAGAGTGGAGAAGCGGAGTAGGAGGGGAGGAGAGAGAAGCCGAAGAGATTGGAGGGGGGAGAGAGAGATGAGAGAGAGAGAGTAGAGAGATGAAATGAGACAGATAGATAGATAGAGGTGGAGGCGAGAGCGAGAGAGAGAGAGAAGTGTCTGAGGAGAGAGGGTGAGAGAGAGAGAGAGAGACAGAAATGGAGAGAATGAGAGAGAGAGAGAATGAGAGAGAGAAAGAGAGGACCTGGCTTGATTGCATAATCTAGTAGGAAAATTAATTAACAGTGTCAATGATTATTACCATTTATGCTTTATGATTTCCTTTGAGGCCCCGATACCGAACTGTAGTGTCACCCGAGCCGCCCGACCGAGTGAACCTTTCCCAGTGATTTGTAGTTATGAAGGTCATCACCCTTCGTTAAGTTAACCCTGGGCTGGCGTGATGAAGTTTTGATAGAATTTATGAAGAGTGATGTGGAAAAAAACATTTATTAGTAATGTAAATGAGATGAGGTGATAGTGATTAAATATCTTTATTTACTGTAAATCATGTCTTTAATTGATAACATTTCTAACCTATTGATTTGTATCTTTCGTTGTATCAAATGAGGTTATATACTTACGAATATGAAATTTTCTGGATTTTTCTAGAGAAGCCTCTTGAAACACAGGTGAATCTTTCCCAGTGCTTAAGTGATTTTAGTGAGTGATGTAGTGGTGGTTTTAATTCATCGTCCTAAATTCCCTATACAAAAAATGGAGGGCTGAGATCCTTCCTAAGAGCCGTCCCGATTGACAATTATATAGTTTGCATCCCGCTACAATTTACGTATTTTTTGGGGTTGTGTGGATATGCTGGATTTGTTGATACCATAAAATGCTTTAGGATTTTCCCTTCGTTGGGTGATTCATCGTTCCGAAACACAAAGGATAACTGAGGTTTGATTGTTGACAAAAATCTAGGTAAGGAGGGGGGGCCAGTAGAGTAATAATCATGTTAATGATTATGCAGCTATGCCTTCCGATTTTCCTGTGATTATCTGTGACGCTTCTGTGAAGATCAGGTTCAACAATTTCTTAGTAATGGCACTTTTTTAAACTCTAGGTTTTATTTACTCCATTAATATTCATATTGTGGACATTCTTTGCCTAATATGAGTATGTTAACTCAATACGTTTAAAACTTCGATTGTCAAGTAGATGCTTGGGTAAGCCCCAAATAAAGGCGTCCTTTTGGAAGATATTAACCCGCAACACATTCAATTTTTATATTTTTATATTTTATTTTTTTTTTAAAAGGCTAGGAGCGATCGTTGGAGTAGATTTACGTCATCGTTTTAAAGCCACGCCCACTCCAAGCCTGCTGTGACATGGTCACCATTCTTGTTTTTATTGTGCCTGTGATTCATCCTGGGACTGTTTGTAGAACTTATATCTGTCAACAAAGTTTCATTGAATATTTTCTAAAACCATTATGTATATAGAAAACGCAGAAGACGAATCCCATGAGGCATGGCCAAAAAAAGGAAGAAAAAATATGTAAGTCTTGTCCGCATTCAAAATATCATGAGTGTCTCATTCTGTTCATTTGATTGTTATTGTTAAAAAAAAAATATATGATTTACTGCTGGGCATGTAGTATGCCTTTGATAATTATAATTGCCACGAAGTTACAAATCAAAGCTTTATAAAACGTGCAGTATGATCAATAAACTAATTGTAATCGGACATGTCTCTTCGGTCAGGTGAAGAGACCTCTGGTCGTCCTGGGATGGATGAAAAACAGACATCTTTGTTAGCTCTCATTCTGACATAGTATGTGAAGGGATATACGCTCTGCATTATACGATGATGTCACAATATCTCCTCATGAGAAAGGAAAGGGAAGAGGGCGGGGGGGGGGGGGGAGGTCTCCGAGAGGGAAGGAGAGAGGAGGAAGGAGAGGGAAAGGGAGAGGGGAGAAGGGAGAGGGGAGGGGTGTGGGGGAGGGGGTATGAGGGGGGAGGGGAAATGAGTGAGGGAGAGGGGGGAGGGGGGAGAGGGAGTAGGGGGGGGGGGAGGGGAGGTGTTAGGGGGAGGGAGTGAGTGCAGGGAGGGAGAGGAGAATGGGAGAGGAATGGGGAGAGGGAGAGGGATGAGGGAGAGGGAAAGGGAGAGGGGGAGGGAGAGAGAGGGAGTAGGAGGGGAGGGGAGGGGAGGGAGAGGGGATAGGAGGAGGGAGAGGGGGACGGGGAGAGGGAGAGGGCGGATGGGAGTGAGAGGGGAGGGAGGGAGGGAGGGAGAGGGGGAGTGCAGGGATGAGGGAGAAGGGAGAGGGAGAGGAGAGGGAGAGGGAGAAGGAGGGGGGAGGGTGGTAAAGGGGGAGAGGGGGCTGAGTGGGGAGAGGGACGGAGGGAGAGGGAGAGGGCGGGAGCAGGGAGAGGGTGATAGGGGGAGGGGGAGGGAGAGGGGGAGGGAAGAGGGGAGTGGGGGAGAGGGAGAGGGGGGGAGTAGAGGGATCGGAGGGAAGGGTGAGGGAGAGGGAGGGGGGGAGAGGAGAGGGAGAGGGAAGAGGGGGAGGGCGGGAGGGAGGGAAGGGAGGGGGGGAGGGAGAGGGAGAGGGGATGGAGAGGGGGAGGGAGGAGGGAGAGGGAGAAGGGGTACAAGCAGAGGGATAGATGTGGACGGAGGGGCGAGGTGGAGGGGGGGAGGATAGGAGAGGGTAGGAGGGAAGAAGGGGTTTGTTAGAGAGGGGGGAGGAGAGGGATGAGGGAGGGAGGAGGGGGTTGGGGGAGAGGGAGAGGGTGAGGGGGAGGAGGGGGAGGGGGAAGGGGGAGAGGGGGAGGGAGAGGGGGTGAGGAGATAGAATAGGACGAGAGGGCATAGAGAGAGGAGAGGGACGAGGGAGAAGGAGAGGGGGAGGGGGTGGGAGTGGGGGAATGTGGATGAGGGAGAGGGAGAGAGGGATGAGGGAGAAGGAGAGGGGAGAGGGGGGAGGGAGAGGGGGAGGGAAGAGGGGGGAAGGAGGGAAGGGGAGGGGGGAGGGGAAGGGGGAGAGGAGGGGGAGGGAGGAGGGGGAGGGGAAGGGGAAGAGGGGGGGGGGGGGGGGGAGAGGGCGGGGGGGAGGGGGGGGGGGAGGGGGGGGGGAGGGGGAGGGAGGGGGGGGGGGGAGGGGTGGAGAGGCGGGGGGGGAAGGAGAAAGGGGGGGAGGGGAGGGGGAGGGGGGGGGGGACGTGAGGGGGAGATGGGGAGGGAAGTGGGGGATGTGAGGGGGGGGGTGGGGAGGGAGGGAGGGGGGCCGGGGGAACGAGGAGGGGGGGGAGGGGGGGGAGGGGCGGGGGCGAGGAGGGGGGGGGTGAGGGAGGGCGGGTGAGGGGGGGAAGGAGGGGGGGGGGGGAGGGGGTGCGAAGACCGTCCCCCGTGGGGGGGAGAGGGGAGGTAGGTGGGAGGGGAGGTGAAGGAGGGGGGGGGGGGGATGGGGAGTGGGGAGGGGGAGGGGGTGGGGAGGGGGGGAGAGGGAGGTGGCTGGGGAGGAGAGGAAGGGGGGGAGAGAAGGGGAAGGGGGGGGAGAGGGGGGGGAGGTGTGGGGGATGGGAGGGGAAGAGGAAGGGGGGGGGGGGGAGGAGGGGGAGAGAGGGGGAGGGGGAGGTAGGGAGGGGAGGAAGGGTGGGGGGAGAGGGGAGGGAGGGGGCGGGAGATGGGAGGGGAGGGGGAGAGGGAGAGGAAGGAGGGGAGGGGGGGGGGAGGGGTGGAGGGGGAGGGGGGAGGGGGAGGGAGGAGGGGGGGGGGGAGGGGGAGGGGGGGGGGGGGAGGGGGGGGGGCAAGGGGGAGGGAGGGGGGGGGGGGGGGGAGGGGAGGGAGGGGGGGGGGAGGAGGGAAGGAGGGAGGGGGGGAGGTGGGAGGCGGGGGTTGGAGGGGGGAGGGGGGGGGGGGGAAGAGGGGGGGGGAGAGGGGGAGGGGGGTGGGGGGAGGAGGGGGGGGGGGGGGGGGGGAGACATTGAATGGAGGGAGGGAGGAGGGATGCGAGAGGGGGAGGGAAGGGGGGGGGGGGGGAGGAGGGGGGGGGGGAGGGAGGAGGGGGGAGGGGGAGAGGGCTAGGGGGAGGGGCGAGGGGGGGGGAGGGGTGATGGAGGAGGGGGGGGGGGAAGGGGGAAGAGAGGGGGAGGGGGGATGGGATGGGAGGGGGGGGGAGTGGGAGGGACGGAGGGAGGGAAGCGTGGGGAGGGGGAGGAAGGGGGAGGGCGGGGGGGGGAGGGGTAGGGGGGGGAGGGGAGGGGTGGAGGGGGGGGGGGGGGGGCGGGGAGGGGGGGGGAGGGGAGGTAGGGGGAGGGGGGGAGGGGGGTGTAGGGAGGGAGGGAGGGGAGGGGGCAGGGCGGGGGAGGGGGGGGGTAGGGGGGGGGAAGGGGGAGGTGAGGGGGGGGGAGGGGGAGGGGGAGGGGAGGGGGGGAGGAGAGGAGGTGAGGGATGGGGGAGAGGGGGAGGAGGGGGGGGTTGGGAAGGGAGGGGGGGGGGGAGGGAAAGGGGGAAAGGTTGGGGGGGGGGGTTAAGGGAGGGGGTGGGGGGGCGGGGGGTGATGGGGAGGGGGATGATGGGGAGGGGGAGGGGGAGGGAGGGAGGGAGGGGGAGGGAGGGGGGGGGGAGGGGGGGGAGGGGGGAGGAGGGGGGAGGGAGGAGGAGGGAGGGGGGGGGAGGGGGGGGGGGGGAGGGGGGGGGGGGGGGAGGGGAGGGGGAGGGAGGGGGAGGGGGGGAGGGGGGGGGAGGAGGGGAGGAGGGGAGGGGGGGGAGGGAGGGGGGGGGAGGAGGAGGGGAGGGGGAGAGGGGAAGGGGGAGGGAGGGGGGGGGCGGAGGGGGTGGAAAGGGGGGGGGAGGAAGAGGGAAGGGGGGGAGGGGAGGGGGGGGAAGGGGGGGGGAGGGGGAGGGGAAGATGAAGGGGAAGGGAGGTAGGGGGAGAGTAGGGGGCGGGAGGACTGGTGCGGGAGGTGGGGAGGGGAGGAGGGGGGGGCGTGAGAGGGGGGGTGTGAAGAGGGGTAGTGGCGGGGGCGGGAGGGAGGGATTGGGGGGGGGGGGGGGGGGGGGGAGGAGGGGGAAGGGGGAGGAGGGGGAGGGGGAGAGGGTGGGGGGGGGGGTGAGGGGGGGGGGGGGGGGGGGGATGGGGGGGGGCGAGGGGGAGGGGAGATGGGGAGGAGGGGGGAGGGAGGAGGGGGAGTGGGGGGGGATGAGACGGTGGGGGAGGGGGAGGGAGGGGTAGGGGGAGGGGTGGGGGGGAGGGGGGGGGCGGGTGGGGAGGGGGGGACGGGGGAGGGGGGGAGGGGGGGGGAGAGGGACGGGGAGAGGGGAGGAGGGGGGTAGGGAGGGGAGAGGGGGAGGCGAGAGGAGAGGGGAGAGGGAGGGGAGGTGGAAGGGGGGGAAGGGGGGGGGGGGGAGGAGGGTAGGGGAGGGGGATGGGGAGGGTGGGGGTGGGGGGAGGGGGGGGGGGGGGGGGGGGGGGGCGGGGGTGGGCAGTGGAGGGAGGGGGAGGAGGGGGAAGGGGGGGGGGGGAGAGGAGGGGGAGGGGGGGGAGAGAGGGGGAGGGGCGGAGGGGAGGGGGGGAGATGGGGGAGGGGGGGAGGGGGGGGAAGGGGAGGGGGGCGGAGGGGAGGGGGGGGGAGAAGGGAGGGGGGGGAGGGGGGGGGAGGGGGGGGGGGAAGGGGAGGGGGGTAGAGGGGAAGAGGGGGGAGGGGAGGAGGGGAGGGGGAAGGGAGGCGGATGGGAGAGGCGGGGGAAGAGGGGAGAGGAGGGGGGAGGGTGGGGAGGGGGAGGTGGGGGAAGGAGAGGGGTGGAGGGGCGAAGGGGGAGGGAGGAGGGGGGGAGGGGGGGAAGGCGGGAGGGGGGGGAGGGGGGAGTGGAGAGGGGGGGAAGAGGGGGGGGGGGGTGAGGGGGGGAGGAGGGGGGGGGGAGGGGGGGGGAGAAGGGGGGGAGGAGGGGGAGGGAGAGGGGGAGGGAGGAGGGGGAGGGGAGAAGAGGGGAGGGGGGAGGTGGGGGGGGAGAGAGGGGGGGGGATGGAGGTGGGTGGGGGGAGGGGAGGGAGGGGTGAGGGGTGAGGGGAGGGGACGGGGAGGAGGAGGGGGTGGAGGGGGGGGGGGGGGGAAGGGGGGAAGGGGGAGAGGAAGGGAGGGGGGAGGAGAGGAGGAGGGTGGAGGGAGGGGGAGGGGGGGAAGAGAGGACGGTGGGAGGGGAGGTGGAGGGGGGAGGGAGGGAAGGGGGAGGGGAGAGAGGGGGAGGGAGGGGAATATGTAACACTCCTTCCTGAGGGTGTGGAGGGGCTCGGGGGGGCGGGGGGGGAGGAGGGAGGGGGGGAGGGGGCGGGGAGGGGGGTGGGGAGGAGGAGATGGAGGGGGACCCACGCACGCCAGGGCGCCGCGCACACAGAGAGGGGAGGGGGAGGGGGAGGGGGCGGGGGAGAGGGGGTGGAGGGGAGGGGGGGGAGGTGGGAGGGGGGGGGAGAGGGGGAGGGGAGAGGGAAGAGGGGGATGGGAAGGGAGAGGTGAGGGAAGGGGGAGAGGGAAAGGTATAGGGAGTAGAGGGGGATGGAGAGGGGGAGGGAGGGGGGAGGAGGGGGGTGGAGGAGGGGGAGGTGAGAGAGGGGAGGGGGGGAGGGGGAGGAGGGGAGGGAAGGGAGGGGAGAGAGGGGGGGAGAGAGGGGGAAGGGGAGGAGGGGGAGGGGGTGTGGG
>NW_028235297.1:0-5000 GCF_977035675.1 Penaeus japonicus | reverse complement strand
GAATAGAATGTTGACTTTAGGTGATTTGCAATTACCCTCATATCTAAAATAAAATCTGTATGTTTTCCATACAAAATTTCCCAATATGGAAATGTTTACTAGACGGCATCACGCTGTACAACATGTGATTCATTGTGGGTTAATCAGAAGAGCATTAGTAAATTATTTTTATGTGACCTTTCTTTAACTGGTGATCAAGGGAACCATTTTTTTTTATGAAAATGTAAACAAGGCATAAGGATGGCATTCCTATGGTACAGATTTGATTTCGAGAGTTCATTAAGTATCAAAGAATCACAAATACAAAATAGATTGCTTGCATTTAATTCTACGAATCAATCTGGACTCTCTCTCTCTCTATCTTTCTCTTTCTCTCTCTCTCTCTCTCTCTCTCTCTCTCTCTCTCTCTCTCTCTCTCTCTATCTATCTATCTCTCTCTCTCTTTCTCTCTCGGTGCTCGCGGGCTCTCTCCCCTTTCTCTCTCTCTCTCTCCCTCTACCCTCTCTCGCTCTTCTCTCCCTCTCACCTCTCCATCATTCTCTCTCTCTCTCTCTGCTTCTCTCTCTCTCTCTCTCCTCATCCTCCTCTCTTCCTCTCTCTCCTCCTTCTCTCTCTCTCTCTCTTCGCTCTATCTATCTCTCTCTCTCTTCTCTCTCTCTCTCTCTTCTCTTCTTATCGCTCTCTTCTCAGGTCTCTCTCTCTCTCTCGCATTGGAGTGAGGATAACCTAGGTTACATCATATGTTTTGAGAGTAAGTATCCACTTGTCTCAATAAACTTGATCAAAAGTCTCTCTTCCTCTCGTCTCTCTCCGCCTCTCTGCTCTCTCGCGGGCTCGTCTCTCTCTCTCTCTCTCTCTCTCTCTCTCTCTCTCTCTCTCTCTCTATCTCTCTCTCTCATTCTCTCTCTCTCTCTCGCATTGGAGTGAGGATAACCTATGTTACCTCATTGTTTTGAGATGTAAGTAACCACTTGTCTCAATAAACTTGTCAAAAGTCTCTCTCTCTCTCTCTCTCTCTCTCTCTCTCTCTCTCTCTACATACGACATACAGTCTTACAATTTATATATAGATATATATATATATTGAAATATATATATATATATATATAGATATGTGTGTGTGTGTGTGTGTGTGGTGTGTGTTGTGTGTGTGGTACACACTCATATATTTGATATATATGTAAATATCACACACACACACACAACTCTCTCTCTCTCTCGCGCTTTCACTCTTCTCTCTCT
Organism: Penaeus japonicus; assembly: GCF_977035675.1. Lineage (NCBI taxonomy): Eukaryota > Metazoa > Arthropoda > Malacostraca > Decapoda > Penaeidae > Penaeus > Penaeus japonicus. Next base: position 3,758 of record NW_028235297.1, on the reverse strand, counting down.
CTCTCTCTCTCTATCTCTCAATCCCTCGTCTCTCATCTCTCCTCTCCTCTCTCCGCCTCTCTCCGATCTCCTCTCTCTCGTCGCGTCTATATATATATATATATATATATATATATATATATATATATATATATACTATATTATGTATATATGTGTATATATAGAGGCATATATATATGTACATATATATATATATATGATATATATAGTATATATATATATACATATATATACATATATACTACATATATATGTACATATATATAGTATATACATATATATGTATATATATATTATATATATATATAGATATTATATATATATATATATACCATATATATATGATTATATTATATATATATATATATATTGTATATATATATATGATATATAGTGTGTTGTGTGTGTGTGTGTGTGTGTGTGTGTGTGTGTGGTGTGTGTGTGCGTGTGTGTGTGTGTGTGTTGTGTGTGTGTGTGTATTTTTATAATATGAATATATGTGTAATCATATATTTTTTCTTTATATATATATATCTATATAAAGATATAGATATATATATATAGAATATGTATATACATACATATATATATATATATATATATATAACTATATATATATATATATACACATATATATAATTTCTTACCAATAACATTTGGCATAAGGAGGGTGATGGGAAATGTACAAATAGCAGAAATATATAAACATACACATGTTGCGATATAATCTTCAAGAAATCCAGCGGCATGCACGCGACAGTGTAAACCAAAATGTAGAAAATACTGCGGCCCATAAACAGCTGTTTCTCCTCGCCTGGGTTGATAAGCAGGGAAACCAACGCTTATTGCGCGCACGTCCAGACAAGCTTTTTTCGAATTTCGTGGTTGAATTTGTGCTTAATATGTAATTTGTTGTTGTGTTATTGCCATTATCACGGGTTTCTGCTGTTTTTGATCATCTGTCTGCCGATTTTTTGTCAGCGGGATTTATTAATGTCGGAAGCAGTAGATGGAGATGGACTCTAGGTATGCCCATTTGACAAATGATAAAGACAAAATATATATGTATATGATATATCATATATATATATGATATATTATATATAGAATATATATATATATACAGATGTATATGTTTAGTGTGTGGTGTGTGTGTGTGTAATGTATATAAATATCGATATATATATATAATCATATATATATTTATAATAATTGATATATATATATCATACTAATATATATATATATATATAGTATATATAAATATATGTATATATATTTATACATATATTACGGTATATATATATATAGATATATATATAATATACATATATATATATATAGTATATATATAAAAGGGTGGTGTGTAATATATATATAATATATACAACTTATTATAATTTATATAATATATAATATATATATATATATATATATATATATACATGGTGTATATATATGTATATAATATATCTATAATATATTTATATATATTTATATATATTTAAATACAGGTGTAAAATATATATAATATATATATATATATATATATAGATTGTATGATATGTTAATGTATATATATACACACACACATATATATATAATATCATATATAATATAGATATATAATATATATATTAAATATAAAAATTTATATACATGTATAATTATAATATGTAAATATATGTAAAGATATATATATATATAATATAAATATATATAATATATATATACATATATAGGTATGTAGGATATATATATATATAATATAAATATATTTATATATATAATAAAACATTAATGCACAATCATACATACATATGCCAACATACATTCACACACAACACACTCACACATCGCGACGCGCGCACACACGCACACGCACACGTACACGTACACGTACAACCACACCTCTACGCACACGCACACCACTCGCACACGCACAGCACACGCACAACGCACATACAGCGCACACGCACACGCACACACCATATTCAGGAAATTGTACATACATACAAATTTATAATATATATTATTTATATATATAATATATATATATTTGAATATGATAACTATATATATATATATATATATATATATATATATGAAATTTATAAAGATTATAATATAGATATAGATATATATAAAGTATTATATATATATAAGTATGTATATATGTAGTGTTGTGTGTGATTTATATATACATATATAAACACACTCACTACTACACAGACGCAACGACGCACACACAAACAGCGCGCTGCACAACAATCACACACACACACACACACACACACACACACACACACACTCACACACATATATAATATATTTATATAATATATAATATAATATATATATATATATATATGTGTGTTGTGTATGTATTTATATATGTAGCATAATGAGTTTTCAATTACGACATAGCAATAATGTTCGTTTTCTTACAGAGAATAATTTACGAACAAATCCCATACTTGAGTTCGGCGAGCTCTGATCCCTCCGGTCGACCGTTCCGCTTTACAGTGTAAAGGGGGCGAGCAGCTGGTCACTCGGGAACACCGGTCAAGACATTTCTGTTCTGCGAGTTTGAGGGCCGTGTGCGTGGAGCGTGCGTCTGTTCCTTTGGTACGTGAAGATCGTGTGAGCGATGGGAATTTTCGATTTCAGACTTCCTACCGCGTTGAGAGAAACGAACCGGACTTTGGTTCTGTGTAATCTTATATTGATGATATTATCTATTTGAAATTTTTATTTATTTCATCTATTTAGTGATTGTGATTTTAATGGTTAGGTTGGAAATATTTCCGGTGTTGTTTAGGAGGCGGTGGGGTTCGGCAGTTTTACGCGTTGCTCATTTCTTGGTTGGGATTTTAAAGGTTACCGTAGTTGGAGTGACTTCCGTAATTTCGATCTGATGCTTAATTTCCTGTTTGATTTAGTTTTTTTGAAAGAAAGGATTTAACTTTCCTCATTTGTAGTGTATATTTACGACTGTTATTATTATGTTGTTTTATTAGAACTGATAGGAATTAATTAATGATTTCACGACGACATACACACATACGCACATATACACACAACACATATATATTTATATATATATGTATATATATATATAGATATAGATATATATATAGTATATATATATAGATGTATGATGTATGTATATAATACATATATATAGCATATATATTGTATATCTATGTATATGTATATAATATATATATAATATATATATAATAAATATATAATATATATATATCTAGATACTATATAAACACAACACCACAAACACACGCAAAACTCTCGATCTCTCTCTTCTCTCTCACACACACACAAACATAGATTATGTATATATATATAGATAATATATATATAATATATATATATATATATATATATATATATATGTAAACACACACACACACGAACACACACACACATACACACACATACACATACTCACAACACAAACACACACACACACACACATCACACACACCTATATAATATAAATATATATAGATATATATATATATATATAGTACATATATATAAATATATATATATATATATATATAGTTACATATATAATATAGATTATATATATAATGATATTATGTATATTATTATTTACTATATATGTGTGGTGTGTATGGTGTTTATGTGTAAAATATATATTTACGATTGTACAATTGGTCCTTTGCAGTGATTATAAAACCTTGAAATTAACCGAAGAAAAAATATATCACGAC
>NW_028235296.1:5000-7938 GCF_977035675.1 Penaeus japonicus | reverse complement strand
CGTGTGTTTGCACATTCTTTTGGGTGTGCGAGTTTGATGTGTGTGGAATGTATTGTGTACATATACACAAGCAATAAGAGGGAACGCCCATCAAAATAAGGGTAGAGAGCACAGCGGACGGATGCAAGAGGGCATAGATTGGGATATTAAGAAAAGCTTATAGACAAGACTGTAGAAATGAATGTGATTGAGAATGGAGTAGAGCGAGGCCAGAGTACAGAGAGGCGTGCAACAAAAAGGTATGGAAGAAAACATGAAAAGAAGACCAGATGAAAGTAAAAAATGATTAGTACATATAAAGAAATGCTGATTTAAACATACAAGCACACACATCACTTACAATCACACTCACATACAGATACTCGTGTGTGTGCGTGTATGTATTACATATACATATATGCATATATTCATATACATTACATAAATTATATTTTTATATATTTTATTTATTATATATATATATATATACAATGTATATATACATATATTTTTATATATATTATATATTAATTATATATATACTTTATATATATGTATATATGTATAGATGAATATATTTACATATATATGTACAGTTATATATATAAAACATATATATATATTATTATATTTATATATATATATATATATATATAAATAGATATATTTATATAGATATATGTATGTATATATATGTTGCTGTGTGTGTGTGTGTGTGTGTGTGTGTGTTTGGAGCTATTTATATTAGGTATATATATATATAATATATATACTATAGATATATATATTTATTTATATATTATATATATTGATAGAGAGATGCGTGCTCGCTTTGACCCCTATACAATCTCTAGCTATATTCTCTATCCTCCATTATATATATATATATATATATATATATATCTATATATATATTTATATATATATAATAGTTGTGCTGTGTGTGTGTGTGTCTGTGTGTGTGTGTGTGTGTGTGTGTATGTATATTAATATATGTATTATGTATAAATATATCTATTTATATTATAATATTTATATATATATATATTATTATATATCTTTTATATTTATGTACATACATATATATATCTATATAAATTTTTTCTAATATATATATATAAATGATTAAAGGGAATATATTATATCTATATCTATATAATATATATTTATACATATATATATGTATATATATTTACATATATATAATTATATATCTATAAGTATATATTTTATATATATATATATATATTATATATATATTATTATTATATATATATATATATATCTACACACACACACACACCCTCAAATACATAATATGTATTATATATATATATATATATATATATATATAATATATATATATATACATATATTATATATCTATATATTTGTGTGTGTGTGTGTGTGTGTGTTTGTTGTCTGTGTGTGTGTGTTTGTGTGTGTATGTGCATTAAATATATATATTATTTTATATATATATATATATATATATATATATATATATATCTAGTATGAATATGTATGTTTATATACCTTACATAATTCTATATATATTATTATATATATATATATATATATATATATATATTTATATATATATTGTTTATATATATATATATTTATATATGTATAATATAGGTGTGTGTGTGTGTGCGTGTATGTGCGTGTGTATTTGTGTCTGTGTGTGTGCGTGTGTGTGTGTGTGTGTGCGTGTCTGTGTGTGTGCGTGTGTGTGTGTGTGTGTGTATATATTATATATATATATAATATTAATATAAATTATATAATATATATATACAAACTTTATATATATATATATATTATTATATACAAATTAGATAATTATATATATTGAATATACATTATATATTATTTAATATACATTATATATATGTATATTTATATATATGCATATCTATTATCTATCTATCTATCTATCTTTCTTATATTATATAGTATATTATATCTATATATATATAATATTACATATATGCATATATTATTCATATATATATTTTATATATATTATATATAGATATATATGATATATATAATATATATATATATAGATATAATATAGCAAGAGAGGAGAGGAGATAAGTAGATAGATAGTTATGCATATATTACATATATATTGTGTGTGTGTGTGTATATATATATGTATATATATTATAGTATATATATATTAGTTAGTTATATATATATATATACATATATATATGTACTATATATATATATATTATATATATATTATATATATATTATAATATGTATGTGTGTGTGTGTGTGTGTGTGTGTGTGTGGTGTGTGTATGTGTGTTGTGTGTGTGTGTGTGAATGTGTTGTGTGTGTGTGTTTGTGTGTGTGTGTGTGGGTGTAAACTACACACACACACACACACACACACACTCCACCACTCACACATATATATATATATAATATATATATTTCTATATTATATATATATATATTTATATATATTTATCTGTATATACATTTAGATAAGTATATGGTGAGGAGCGGGAGGCTGCTGTGCGGACTGTGTGTACTCACAAAGCCCCCCCCCCTCCCCCACCTCCTCCCTTTCCCCCCCCCCTCCCCTCCCCCCCCATACAAAGATCGAATGTCAAAACACATAAGTATTTAGTTAATTAAGAATGTAAGGCATAAGGGAATAGGGGTAAAGCCACACAGAGCGTTTCTAGGAGGTATGGAGGAAGTGTGAGCGGTAAAGAGCTAGGCGGGAATGCAAAAGGGGACAGAAAAAAGAGGTGAAAAAAACAAAAAAAAACATAAGGAAATCAAAAATGAAATTGAAATGACTATAAAATACCACCAGACGGCCTATGCCTAACAGGAAATGCGTAATATGAAATTCAAATGAAATATGCCGCGGAAATGCAAGATTGGGGTCGATAAGGCAAGGGGAAAGTAGATGAATGGACGAAAAGCGGGGA
>NW_028235295.1:5000-10000 GCF_977035675.1 Penaeus japonicus | reverse complement strand
TATGTGTATATATATGTATACTACTATATTATATATATATATATATATATATATATATAAGTATATATATACATATATATAAACTATATCTATATCTATATATATCTATATACGATATATCACATACTATTCCTATATATATATATACAATATATATATATACATGTATACGATATGTAAACTGTACATTTTTTACTATGTATATATTTATATATATATATATATTAATATATATACATATATATAGTATAGTATATATTATATATATATATTATAGGATATATATATATACATATATATACACCACATTATGTGTATATCATATACTTACATATTAATACATATATATATATATAACTATAATCATATAAACAATATACTTTAGTATATACAACACATATGTGTATATATACTCTACTACATAATATAATACTACTTAATATAATGTATATATATATACTATATATATATACTATATTATATATATATCCCCTATATGTATATATATATTCATATATATATATACTATCTTACTATATATAGTATATTATATACTATATATATATATATTGTGTGTGTGTGTGTGTGTGTCTATGTGTGTGTGTGTCGTGCTAGTGTTGTGTGGTGTGTGTTTGTGTGTGTGTGTTAAATATATTGTATGCTATATGTATCATATATATATATAATATTATATATACTATATATATTATTAATAATATACTATATATATCTATATATATATATATACACACATACATACATATGATACATACACATAAATATCGAGAGAGGGAGAGAATGAGAGAGATAGAGAGAAAGGGAAATCAGATGATATCAGAATACTTTTTCCTCCAACACACTACTCAATAAAAATATCTGGTACTTGTGAAATTACTTAGAGAAAAAAAAAACGAATCAGGTCTCAAATAACTCTAAAATCTATTAAAAAATCATAGCTTTAGGTTCATCCAACCAACGTATAACATCAAGTGATTATCACACTAATAATTATCAGAAATAATATAATTGAAACGGACTATAAAAAAACACAGTAAAAACAAATATGAAAAGAAAGAAAAAAAAAAGGAGAAAAAACTACACCAATGTAATACAAGGAAACACCTTCGATACGCGGTTCCGTGGCTCCCCCTCCGCCGTCTCTGGCCGGTGGTGCGCATTGGGGTGTGCGGCGTGACTGGATATCTTCTGCTAATACAGGAGACACCCTCCCCATCTGCGAAAAAAAAGCAAAAACCGGCATCAAGTCTTATTTCTGGAAACGTTTCTCGAATTTTCTGGGGGAATAATCTCAAGTGGCTTCTAACTCTTCTCTGATCATCCCAATCATCGGGCATGAACATAGGCCAGGTGGGTGCTTGCGTGCACGCGCGCATGATCGGGAAAAAATGTTTTGCAAGTTTTAATTCTTGGGCTAAGAATTCGCAACGTACCTTTCGTTTCAAAAAAAAGAAAAGTTTTTTTTTTCAGGTGTGTTGTTTTCAAAAATGGGTCCAATAGGACGGGGGCTTTTTTAAGTGAACGGTCCGTAAGCTTTATGTGATATATAATATTTACAATATGTATACATATATATATATATATATATATATATAATATTATATATATATATATTATCTTACTACTAAAGTAGCTTACTAGTATATATATATATACATGCATATGTATACATATAAATACATATATATATATACTATATTATGATATATATTATACTATATAGTACTATATTATCTAATCTATTTACATGCATATATATACAGCATATGCTATATATATATATATATATATATATATTATATATATATATATTATATAGTATATATATATATATATTATATATATATATATACTATATATAACAATATACATACATATATATACAGCATATGTATATATATCATATATGTATATATATATACTATATATATATATTATATATATTATATTTATATATATTATATATATGTTATATATATAATATATTGCATATATATCATGCAATATATATATTTAATATATATATTTATACTATATAAATATTTTATATACTATACTATGTGTGTGTGTGTGTGTGTGTGTGTAATGCTGTGTGTGTGTGTGTGTGTGTGTGTGTGTGTGTGTGTGTGTGTGAGTGTGTGTGAGTGTGTGTGTGTGTGTGTGTGTGTGTGTGTGTGTGTGTGTGTGTGTGTGTGTGTATGTGAATACACACACACACACACACACGCACCAGTGTAATACAAGGAAACACCCCGTCCGATTCCTAATAAGAGATCACTGTATAAACATTAATGAACGGATTTTATTTAGATGCAAAGCAAAGCCTAAAAGTTCTCAACAAACGCTAATGACATATGGACATGCAAAATATAAACAAACAAAAAAATAATGATAAAAATAAATGTAAAAATAAGACCCTTTTAATACAAATGCGGAGAGTGCCAACATAGTGTCCAATGCCTCTTTGCAAGAAAAATCATTGGTAGATTTTACTCCGTCAAAACTGTGACAGAGAGACAAACTGTTCTCCATACCTTGGTATGTACTATTGAATATCATCATATATTTTCCTTCATCTTATAAACTTTATGAAAAAACTTCCTTGAAAAGAAATGTCGGTTGAATGTACCTCAAAGTCGTCGTAGATTCTTCAAAGAAAATATTATCCATTACTTCCCGACTCAGTGCAATTCTTGCAGGCGGATTCAAGGATGTTGGTAATTGTCGCATTTCCCGTAAGATAGAGCTCTTTCGTCAATCATGCATAACTAGGACGTTCTTGTGGAAGTCGGATTTGCTTTCGTATGCACGCGGATACAATATATGTACTATATGTATATATGTATGTATAGTATATATATATATATATATATATCATATATATATATACTATCATAAGACTATGATAATTAAATATGTCATGTATCGTATGTATACTATCATTTACATATACAGTATATAGTTTATGAATATATGAATATATGTATATATATTTATATATATATATTATATATATATATTATATATATATATATATATATATATATATATATTATATAATAATGTCAACAAATATATACACAACACCATTACATACATAACTATAACGACATCCCAATTATGGTACTCCCTCCCTCCCTCCTCCCCTCCCTCTTCAATACTACTAAGACTAAATCAATATCAATATCCTCCTTATATATATATTACATGAATAGGTTCATCTACATAATCGTACACAATCAAATTCATACAAATCCTTTTTATTACTTCACACCATCCTTCACACTCAGCCATAGTAAATGACCCATGGAACTTTGGCCCATTATTTGAAGAAAAAAAAATCTCTCCAAAGATTAATATAATCAATCAATGACTAGAGACGATTTGGGTACAGTTTCTACGATTAAATTTTGCGAATAATCTTTCGTTCCTTTTGGGTCTTTATCTTAATGTAGATTTCGCTCTTAATAGCCTCGAAAAAAGTTTGATATTATGAATTTCTATTTATTGTTTTATTATTTGTATACATTATCCTTATTCTTGTTTTACTTGTTATTTTTCATCATTCATTATGTTTTATTTTCATGATTATGTTTTTTTTATTCTATTAATAGCATTTTCACTAAGGTTATAATCATTGTACGAGTTTAAAGGGATCAACGTACATATGGAATATTTACCAAACAAATGTCTAAATCTATTTCTCAATAATATAAATAACAATGAGACAAAAGGAAAAGAGATGAATTAAAACTATAATAAAATTGAGAAAACTATTAAAAACTAGAGACATTGGCGGAAAAACAAACACGCAGATTAAGAAATGATTATGTAAATAAGCCAGAAAGGAAAGAATACGAGATGAGAAAATAATAGAACAAAAGGAATCGGAAAAAGAGATAAAGAAACAAGGCTATAATTAAAAATCTCAATAATTGATTAAAATGAAAATGAACTGATAAAGGACAAATAAAGAACAACAAAAAAAAATCAATATCAATAAATGATCAAAAATATAAATTTAATTAATCAAGTAATTAGGAAAGCGATATGACGAACAGTAAATAGTATAATCAAAGGGAATGGCAAATCATGCGTAGTAGGAAAATCAGACATTGTAAAACAATATTTAGTTTAATCATATTTATATATTCTCAATTCATCTTTTTTTTTTTCTGTTTTATTCTCCCTCCCTTAATTCAATGTTTATAATGTTAACGACCCTACAAGTAGTAGTAGTTGTAGACAAAATCATTAGTACACAAACAATGATGTACGTAATGATAATAATGATAATTATACTATGATAGCTGTATGTTAGTCTAATTTGTAATGATACGTTGAAGGCAGTAGGGTTAATATTCAGTAATGATAAAAACCAGGTCATATCGGAATGATAATCGTGATAATAATACTGATGGTAGTAATGACTCTGATCGATAATAAAAGATATATGACAATAGGAATAATGATTCAATGATGGTGTTGATGATGATGATGATGATGATAATGATAGTGATGACAATGATATTACTAATAATACTAATAACAATAAATGTAATGATAGTACTAATGATGAGGATAATAACAATGGCAATAAATATGATAACAATATCATCAATAATAGAAATGATAATGAAAATAATAGTAATAAGGATGATGATAAAAGTGATAACAAAAGTGTAATGAAAAAAAATGATAACAATAATAACAATGATAATGATAAAAAATCATCATTATGATAATCAGATATTGATCTCGATAATGATGATAGTAATAATAACAGCAACAATAAAAAAAAACTACAACACAACAATAATAATGATAATGATAATGACAATGAGAGCAATGATAACAATAATAACAATAATGATGATGACGCTAATCATCATAATGATAGTAACAGAAATTATAATGATGATATTAATGATAGCAACAATGATAGTGATAATAATACAGAAGATGATAATGATGAAAATAAT
>NW_028235294.1:7500-11429 GCF_977035675.1 Penaeus japonicus | reverse complement strand
TTGCAAGTTTAATTCCTCACACTGTGGGTAGGGTATATAGGGTTTATTAATACATATAACGATGAAATTTAATTTTTTTTTCAGTTGAAAATTCCCGGATTGCCATTGTTCCATTGGTGTAAGGAAAAAATCCAAGCTTGTGTATTAAAGCCTTTCTGTTGCGCAATTTACTATCAATTTTATATTTTGTATAAGTTAAGGACTGCTACAAGGATATTAAATCTCGCAAATTTATGGTTATTCTATCCTCTGCTCAGATTGGTTGTTTATTTCTATTTCCCCGGAAAACTCCATAAGATTTGACTTTAAAATACGAATAATCAAACTAATGTGACTTCAACCTTGTTGGTCAAAATAATGTTTGCAAAGACATGATAACGGAGTCAGAGTTGAATAACAAACCATAAATATTTGTCACGGATCTGGAATGTGATTGGAAAGAAAAAAGACGATGATGAAGAAAGAATAAGCAACTAATTCTCTTCACTTCCACGACTACTAATATTCCTTTAAAAAAAATCCTAAACTCCTCCAAACCGATAAGTACAGTTGATACCTCGCTTTCTCCCCCTTGCTTAGTATAAGCAGAAAAAAAAGAAGACAATTGGGAAACACACAAAAACAAGAGAAAAAAAGGGGAAAAAATCCCAATGACAAAATATTTTTTTATGATATATTTCCGACGCCCACCTGCTCTTCTCCCAGGGGAAGCCCTAGCGCTTTTCCTCGCCGCAATCCGAGGTGTTGACATTTTCCCTGACACATGATCGATTTCATTAATATGTAAGAAATTGGCTGTCGTCTTTTCATCCCGCGTGTTTCGCTCGTGTGTGGGCTTTTATACTCGGATGCAGTTCGTTGGTATAGCTTTTGAGATTTGGGGGAAGTGTTATTGGGCGCAGGAATATGGTGCTGTGAAGATTACTGATAGACAGATGCAAGAGGTGGCTAATAGAGGCGGAGAAGGAAAGAAGGGAGAAGAACGGGGGAGAAGACGAAGACTATATCTTCGGTAATGGGATAAACGCACGAATCTGTTCATGAAAAGCGATAATAAAATATCAATTCTACGGCCGTCTCCTTGATATTATTTCTGGCGTATGATCACCCAATAACAAAATTCTATAATTCGCAATATTGAATAGGATAAGGAATCATCCACGCATTGTGCAGTTCGAGCTTGTGTTGTGTTACGTTTGTCGTGATTCCCCCGCAGTGAATTTTTCTGTGCATATTTAATAAACAATGCTCGATATAGTAAGATAATTAAGACATCTTTGCAATGTCCAACGGGTAGGCTTGTATGAGAAAGTGTCTAAGCGCTCCCGTATACGTGGACTTCAACCTGACAAAGCATTACCATTTGCTTCCCATCATAAAGATCTCTACATCGCCTCGGTGTAAGCGTTTCTAACCGTGCGTGTTGACGGTGCGAGAAAGCACGCGAGTGTCATGGCCTCGTATCCAACCACAGTTAAAAAAAAAAAAAAAAAAAAAAATAATAATAATAATAATAATAATAATAATAAACCGGGCTCCTTTTCCCTCGTGACAAAGTGGCTTCTCTCACCGCAGGGAAAAAAAGTTGTCTTTGTCATACTCCGCTTTACGGCGACCTTATGTAGTAGCACACACAGCACCTCGACATCCAGGAGGTTCCGTGCTATTCGATGTGCGGTGCTGACACGAGGACTGTTAATCCGTCGAGTCGGTTCAGCACCGAAGCTAGCGCTATCTTTTTTTTTTTTTATTCTCCAGGCCAGAAAGAGATGTTGACGGTTCGTGTGATGCAAGGATCATCTCGTTGTGCGCCCGAGTGCTGCTTGCCGCCTTTAATATCTTTCGTTTCACACATATATATCTCTGTGTTTCACTATGTAATTATTATTCTCTAATCTCTGATCGTTCCTCCTTCTAATGGGAATGTGAGTATCTACCTATCTCTGTATTATCAGGTCCCTCTCATATTATCTTTTTTTTCAGGAGGAGGGGAGCGTGATAATACAGTCAAAACTAAACTCTTTGTCTCTGAAATGATGTATATAACCGCAGTGAATTAAGCAGGCTCGTACATAACTGACAAGTCTTTACGGAAGAGCACGTAACCGGTATAATAAGCGAGGTGAAATCGCCAATCATAAAAGGAAAAGGGAGAATATGATAAATGTAACAAAGTGTAGATACATGATGTAATGAGGGCCAACGGTAAGGAGAGAAGCGAGCGGACACAGTACGGGCAAAGATCGGTGATGAGATTAATCATGGACGGAGAGAGAAAGGGGCGGAGTGGGGGGGAAAGTCAAACATGCACAACAACACCACACAGAAGAGGGAGCCTGAGCTCGGCTTTATATTATAATATTTTATATATATATAAATTATGTATATATATTATTATACTCCTATCACATAGATATATATGCATTATTAGACTCATATATGATATGTATATATATTTCATTTTATTATATATATATATATATACTCCCTATCTATAATATTGCCACATAAACCACACACACAAAACACACCACACAACCCACACAACACACACTACCACACACACAAACACACAACACTACGCACACACACACACATCCCACAAATACTCTTCTTAATTATATTTATATTTTTATATATATACTATATAATAATATATATATATATTGTCATATGTATATATATGCTATATATATATTCTCAGTTACTATATGTATATATATATTATATTATATATTATATTTATATTCTATATTTATTAATCTATACATATATATATACATATAGATAGAGTAAATAGATAGATTGCATAGTGCATACATACATACATACACGCTTATATAATACATCCTATTAATACCATGTGATGTGTGTGTGTGTAGTGTGTTAGTGTGGTTTGGATGATATAATATTATATTATGTTCGCATATATAAATTATATAATCTTTATTTCTAATATATATTTATATATATATATAAATTATCGTAATTTATAAATATATATATATATGTATATACTATACATATACTTATATGTTTTATATATATATATTGCACTATATATTTATAATATATATATATATATTATATATATACTATAAATCTACTACCATATATATATATGTTACTTGGGTGATATAAGACATTAGAAACTCTCCCTTGAGTTCAAGCTACCGACTGACAATGTATATCAAGTTTCCCCCAAAGGCGAGGTGCTGATCATGAAATTAAACAGATGGAGGGACGAAACCAAGATTCACTTGATAAGATAGTATGCAACAGAGGTATAAGATTTCTGCACCTTTAACGTTTGTTGTGTTGAAAACACGAAGACAAAAATCCTTTGGGTTTTTTTCCCCGACCTAAGGGGTACACACTGAGGTAGTAGTATTTTTTTAAGTAAGTTGAAGAAAAATTTAGACATTTCGGATAAAGATACGGATATCAAAGATCATTAGTAGAGAGATATTGGTCCAGCGTTATCACACATACACACACATGCACACTTGCCATGACGGCACACTAACACTCAACACACCCTTCCCTTCCTCTCTCCTCTTTCTCTTTTCTTCTCCCTCTTCTCTTTCCCCTCTTCCTCTCTATCTCTTTCTACTCTTCTCTTCTCTACTTTCTCCCTCTCTCTCTCTTCCTCTCCCCCCCCATGGTTCTCTCTCTCTCTCTCTTCTCTTCTCTCTTACTCTCTCTCTTCTCTCTCTCTCTCTCCTTCTCTTCTCTCTCTCCCTCTCTCTCTCTTTCTTAGCTTTTAAAAATGTAATGATACTACGATATGGTATATACTTGATTCGAGAATCTCTCCATAGGAAATGGGCTTATCTTAAAACATGTCTTTGGTATATTGTGATATGTCAATCGAAGACACAAGAGAGAAGATAGATAGATAGAGAGAGCGAGGGGGTGGGGGGAGTGGG
>NW_028235293.1:0-15111 GCF_977035675.1 Penaeus japonicus | reverse complement strand
AATATTCAGCGAACCTCGAGGACGCCTTCAGCACCCCACAATTTAACGTTAAAAAGAGCAGATTGGTCGCCTTCACAAGGAGCGTCAAGCTCGAAGTTGTTGGAGAAACCATTGATGTTAGTTAAACAGTGCTCAAAATTGTATTATAAATGCAGCAATGGCAACCATACCTACAGGGACTTTCGGACAATAGCGATAAGCTAGAGTTCCATGTGGTCCACCAGATTGCCGCAGGGCGCTATTGTGAACGAAATAGGGCCTACAGGCTTTTACATAATAAATTACCAACGGAGAACTTTCGCAAATACAACAAGCGAGAGCTAGGGCTCGTAGAACAAATCAGAACAAGCCAAAAAAGAGACTCCTGGCGAAGCTATGGTCTCTTCGATTAACAGCACATACAAAGTTATCAGAGGTTTGGTCCACAATAAATAGAATAAATAGAAAAAAGTCATCAAATAAGATCAGAAATTTTCACTCCCTGAGGGATTAATTACGGATGAACCTGAGACATTGCTAAACACATCGCAGGGCAGATTCTCTTATACAAGCAGCTCGGAAAACTACAACCTGCATTCCTGACCACCATGAAGCAGCCGGCTGCATCCAATTCACTTTTGCCACAGGAGATAATTTGATTACAATAAAGGACATTACAATGAATGAGCTTGTCGAGCCTAGAAGCCTGTAGAGGAACATCCCCAGGCCCCGAGAGATTCGATATGAGATGATAAAGAATCTTAATCATGATGACCATGATTAAGTTGCTAGAAGTGTCAATGATATTTGGAAAGCCAGAATTTTCCAAATTCATGGCACTTTGCCACTCTTTCCCATATTGAAAGGAGGGGAATTCCCCAGATCCGCCATTCTCTTACGCCATTGCGTTGGACAAGTTGCTTATGCAAGGTCATGGAAAGAATTGTTATTAGTAGGCTATTGGCATTTTTTAAATACCAGAAATTTACTAGTTGACGAGCAGACCCGGTGCGGGCTTCGAAAGGGACGCCCAACTCTCGATCAGCTAGTAAAAACTGGAAAGATCATATTCATGAGGCATTTGCAAAAAAGCATTTTTTGATATCAGTATTTTTAGACAATTAGGAAAAAAGCCTACGGACATGACTTGGCGACATGGCCTACTCAGAAAAATCTTTATGCTTTCGGATTACGTGGAAACTTGCCTTGTTTTATCCAAAATTTCATTTTGCAGAACGTTTTCTGTCAAATTATTTTCTGACAAAAAACGGTCATTTCTCGGACATTTTTGTCAAGGCAAAGGCTAGGGTCCACAAGAAGTGTCATGTCTCCCACATTATTTTTATGTATTATAAATGACCATTTTCCAATCTCCTTCCTCGGAATCTTAAATACTCATGTTACGCCGAGGATTGGTGCATTATGGCAACTCCAGCATTATGCAGGGAGTCTCGGCAAATAGATCCCATTGGCACTGGACTATGATTCATACTGGGGCCTCAGTGGGGTTTTAAGTTTTCCATTAAAAAAGAGTTTGCGTGGTTTTTACACATAGGAGAAAGCCAACATCAGGCTAACTCCTAGGACAAACCATCCAATACCTATCAAAATTAGCTAGATTTCTTGGGCACTACTCTTTGATAGTAGATGAATTGGAAAGACCACATTGGTCAATTAAAGAATAAATGTCTAAAAGCACTCAATTTATTAAAGTGCATTTCTGGACACAAATGGGGAGATGATGAAAGTCTTTACTGATGTTATTATAAATCCTGATTAGATCTAAAGTAGATCTAGGGGTCATCGTGTATGGCCTCGGCACGTGCTCAATCTGAATGGTTTGAATTGTTGTGCAGTATGGTGTTAACGCGGTCTGTCTTGGAGACCCTCCTTAAAGGCACTCGCCAAAAAACCCGAGCGCTAGAGGTAGGTCGGGGAGTACCTCCCCTCCGTCTTAGACGCGGCCAGGCTTGCGCTGACCTATGCCGCAAAGGTAGCCAGCAGCCCCAACATTCCAACAGGATGTTTTGCAGCCCGGCCGGTAGAGGCACCCAGTTCGCGGCGGGACAGCCGTGGGCAATAGATCTGACCTAACAGAAAAAAAGTCGGTATAGATCTCTCTACCATCCGATACCTGGTTCAGTCAAATATTAGCACCGGTGGGAAACACCCAAGTTTTACTGTTGTCAGACTGGCTACCATCAGCCAAGCCCACGGTGGTGTCGTGAGGTGGAGGTTCGCCAGAGGCTTCAGAGAGATCCTAATTAAAATCTTTCTTTTTTCAGTTTATATACCGACGGGGGTCACAGACAGACGAGATGCTGTGTGGAGCGGGTGTTATGGTTTCGACCTGAAATGTCAGTTAGTTTCGATTGCCGAATCATTACATCGATCTTTCTTGCCGAAATTTTTGCAAGAGATAAAGCTTTTTAGATTTTGCACTTCGACGACCCACGATAGGAATAGTTTTTTTTCAGATCGTTAAGTTCAATTAAAGCCATCAAATCAACTTAGAAAACACCTATAATGAAATACAGGGTAATATCATTCGATAAATGCATAGTGCCAATAAATCAATCCAAACTGGATAATGGGTACCTGGACACTCGGGTATCATGTTAATGAACAGGCTGACAAACTGAGCGTGGTTTCGATGGCGATCTGGAGTGGTATTATCCACACAGATCACAGGTTGTTTGTTCTCTTTTATTAAAAGCAAAAATCCATCTCCTGTGGCAAAGAGAGGTGACGACCTCACCAATGCACAAATAAAATATAAAAGAAGAAATAAATATATGGGACACAGCATAGAAAATACAGAAAGGGAGGAGGTGGTTGTTGGGCCCGCCTCAGGGTTTAATACAACAAAGGAGTAACCACCTCACTCCCCTACATAGAAAAAGGTTCCCTCCTCAGTGCCACACTGCAACAGCATATTCTCATAACAACATTTATTATCACATGTACAATACAATAATCAAAGACAAAAATAAAGAATTATTTACAAATCAAAATATAGAAATCAATAAAAAAATCTACTATTGTAATGAAAAAAATAATCAGTAAAGTAATCACTTTTCCTAAAGGAGACAAAACTTTATGACCTTCCTTATATAGATGGATAAAATAAATGGAATCATTGGCTTATAACCTTGGCTTGTGCCGCTGGATGCTTGATAAGCAATAAATCAACAAAGCATGCAAGCAAGCAAGCAAGTTTCGGGGACTCGTGTATGAGACTTTATATGCCTCACACTAATAAAAACTGAAGCAATAAGCTACAATTGGTGCCACTTGAACTACCCTGTCTCAGGGCTTCTAGTCTCGCTAGATTTAATTGTTTCTTTGTTCGTTAAGTTAAAAATTTAAAGTGTAAAGTACTGTATTACAGTTTTTTCCTGCTTTGCATTGCACTTCAGTGCTTTATTTGAAGGTGACACGAGACTAAAGTAGGAGAAGTCAGCCCCCACCCCAGACCCGCAGCTCTCTTCAGCACAGGGTAGCCTTAAGGGGCTGACCCCTGGGTAGGGAGGCCCGTAGTCTGGGGCGTCCTTAGGGGCGCAACTTTTTCTCTCCCTAAATTTTTCTATTCTTTTGTGTGACTTTCTGTAGCCTAATGGGAGTCTCCTTGTGAGTCCTGTATCGCTTGGGGGGTGGGCACAACTTACCGTCCCTCGCACTAGGCAGGTCGGCGGTTGGAAGGGTCTTACACACAACTCCCGAATCCTTAGTGGTACTGGAGAACGCAACCAGGCTTCCACTAAGGGCGAGGGTGAGGAACGATTAACAGTATGGACGTGTTTTATTTATCCTCTCTTAGCTATTGGCTTAGGTTGATCAAAAGTTAAGGGAGAAAAGGTAGTCCCCTCAGGGACAAACGGGCTTTGGCCAGGGTTCGGGACTGGTCCGACACCAGTATGATTGATTTCCGGCTACCCTTCTCCTCCCCAAGGAGGAAAGGGCGACTCAGACCCTTTCTAAGACCACTTTGCCAGTAATGGAACCCGGACCAATGACCGACCCGCGCCACATAAATATCTCCCCAGAACGCAAGGTGCGTGAAATGTTGCATGAAAGAAATCAATCCTAGCAGAATGTCAACCCTTTATAATAGAAGGTCCTTGCTGGTCAAGTTGAGAGGCATGTTTTGATTTTGTCCGAAAGTTGCGAGATTGGTAGTCCACTTGTGAAAGTGAATTTAATCTCAGAGTTAAACGATTTACTAAGTGACGCAGCTTCATGACAATACAGTAAAAGTAACTATTCCTGTTGGGCCCAAATACCTGTCAGGAGTACTCTTTCACAGGGATTTGAGGACAATGGAAGGAAAGCGAAAATTCTTGATGCATGAATGACCAAAACGTTGTGGAGATTTGTTGACCAAGAAAGATGGGAATGCTGCGAACAAAGACCGGATTGTGTTTCTTGACCTTATGCTTAAATAAACTTCCCAGTACTGTTCAAATCGATATGAGATTGTTCATGTACACCCTTACATTCAAAAACCAATGCTGTGTAAATAGATGCCAAAAATTAGGCACCACCTCATTAGATGCAATGATAAGGATACTAACAAATTACTTGCGGTAAATGTATGGAGATCAGAAGATCCACTGAATGCACGGAAAGACACTCAGTTGTTGCTATGCTGTGGAGGTACCCATCAGTCAGGCTTGCTGATTGCAGTTAGCCTGAAGAAGGAGATGAGACATTAGCAAACATGAGAGCACACGCTGTTAAGCTACCGTAGAGGGCCAGAGAAAGTGGAAGGTTTGACAAGCAACCCAATACTTATACGCTCAGCAGTAACTAACACTGTTTCCGTGCAAGCCAGTGCAATTCAGCAGCTCGCAGTTGTACCAGGAAATTGCAGTATTGAAAGAAACGGGTAAAGGGATTAATTGAATCAGATTAAAGAATAGCCTAAGACAATTAAAGAAAATTGCTGAATCAAACCCAGCAAAAAAACCGCATCTTAAGGAGGTCGATACCAATTCAAATCCGCGGAATCGACCTTCTTGTCAGGCGACCCACTAGAACTTCGTCTGGTTGGTAGGTTTGCTGTATAAGAGCAGATCATCCTCGCCGGGCGTTCTCTCTGGTGGAGGGAGGCAGGCCTTGGAACTACTGTCTCCAATATTCCCGAGAAGGCCTCGGAAGCGAGGGAGGGAGAGGCGCCTCCCTCCCAAAAACGAAAATAAAACACGGACCAAGGCACTTCCCAAACCCCATAAACAGTAATCCACGCGTTATACATCATTACAAATGGAACTGTGAAGTTTTGTCAATGTAAATTCTCTTAGTTTATTAGCCTCGTCCTATGATCCGATATTATCGTACTACAAGAAGCCATTTCAAACGACCAAGTCTCTGACGAGGTAGTATCGTAAGAAATACCATCTTTGTAGAAAAAGACCGAGAGGGAAAGGGGTGGGAGGCGGAAGTCGCCACTGTACATCCACCAGAATCTCCTTTCAGTGAAGGTGCGATTAATTCTACTTTGGAACTCCGTTCGCATGCAAAGTAAAATTCAATACAGTATCTGACATATGTCAGCTTACTGTACACCAGATAAAAGGTTAATCTATGATGAGCTCTGTGCTATTCAGGACAGGCTGCCAAACAATAAATTAATTCGAGGAGATTTCAATGCTCGTCAGACATCATGGGGTGCCCCACGGGTGATCATGTTAGAGGTGAGCAAGTAGTTAAGTTGTTCAACGACTCTGATATGGGTTCTTCTAAATGATGTAGTCAACGCGAATAGAAGCTAATACGGTATTTGAGCTTTATTGACCTATCACTGGTTTCTCAACACTAGCAGGCACGTGCCTGTGGCACACCATTGACGACTCGTTGGAAAGCGATCCCTTCCTATTTGTATTCAATTTTTCCTGCGACACTCGAGGACGCCTCAGCACCCAAATGTAACGTAAACAGAGCAGATTGGTCGCCTTTCCACAAGGAAGCGTCAAGCTCGAAGTTGTTGGAGAAAAGGAAACTCATTGATTGATGATAAGAGTAATCAGGTTTCAAAATTGTTATTATAAATGCAGCAATGGCAACCATAACCTAAGACTTCGACAGGATGCGTTAAGATCGAGTCTCCATTGGTGGACACCAGTTGCCGCCAGGGGCTATGTGATCGAAATAGGGCTACGGTTTACCATATAATATTACCAACGAGAAACTTTCGCAAATACAAACAAGCGAGAGCTGGCTTCGTAGAACAATCAGGACAAGCCAAAGAGGACTCCTGGCGAAGCTTAATGTCTCTACGATTAACAGCAATACAATTATCGCAGAGGTTTGGTCACAATAAATAGAATAAATAGAATAAAGTCATCAAATAAGATCAGAAATATCATCCATGAGGGAATTAATTACGATGAAACTAGAGGACATTGCTAACACAATCGCAGGCAGTTCTTCTTATACACGCAGCTCGGGAAAACTACAACCCTGCATTCCTGACCACCAAGAAGCAGCCGAGCTGAACTACATTGCTCTTTGCCAGGAGATAATTTTGATTTACAAATACGACCTTACAATGAATGAGCTATGTCCCGAGCCCTAGAAGCCTGTAGAGGAACATTCCCCAGGCCCCGATGAGAAGCGATATGAGATGATAAAGCATTTAATCCAGATGACATTGATTAAGTTGCTAGAAGTGTACAATCGATATTTGGAAAAAGCCCAGACTTTTCAAATTCATGCACTTCGCCCACATCATTTCCCATATGAAAGGAGCGGGGAAATCCCAGATCCGCCATCTCTTCGCCCAATTGCGTTGACAAGTTGCTTATGCAAGGATGGAAAGAATTGTTAATAGTAGGCTATATGCATTTTGTTAAATACCAGAAATTTATAGTTGACGAGCAGTGCGGCTTCGAAAGGGACGCCAACTCTCGATCGCTAGTAAAACTGGAAAGTCATATTCATGAGCATTTGCCAAAAAGCATTTTTTGATATCAGTATTTGTTAGAATAGAAAAAAGCATACGGGACATGAATTGCGAACATGGCAACTCAGAAAACTTTATGCTTTCGGTTTACGTGGAATTGCCTTGTTTTATCCAAAATTTCATTTCTGACAGAACGGTTTTCTGTCAAATTATTTTCTGACAAACGTCACTTTCTTCGGAATTTTTGGTCCAGGCAAACGGGGTCCCACAAGGAGTGTCTTGTCTCCCACATTATTTTTATGAAATATAAATGACATTTTACCCCATCTCCTCCTCGGATCTTAATACTCACTGTACGCCGATGATTGTGCATTATGGCACTCCTGCAATAATGCAGTGTTCTCCGGCAAAATCAGCTTCCAATTGGCATGGATATGATTCATAACTGGTGGCCTCCAAGTGGGGTTTTAAGTTTTCATTTAAACGAGTATTGGCGTGGTTTTTTACACATTAGGAGGAAGAAGCCCAACATAGGCTAACTTAGGACAACCATCCAATACTATTCAAAATTCAGCTTAGATTTCTTGGGAATACTCTTTTGACTAGTAGATTGATTGGAAAGACCACATGGTCAATTAAGAAAAAATGTCAAAAGCACTCAATTTATTAAAGTGCATTTCTGGACCCAAATGGGGAGCTGATAGAAAGTCTTTACTGATGTTATATAAATCCTGATTAGATCTAAAGTAGATTATGGGTCAATCGGTATGGCTCGGCAACGAGCTCAACTCTGCAAGGTTTGAATTGTTGTGCAGAATGCGTGTTTACGCGTCTGTCTTGGAGCACTTAATGCACTCGCTCCGAGCGCCTAGAGGTAGAGTCGGGAGTTACCTCCCCTCCGTCTTAGACGCGGCCAGCTTGCGCGACCTATGCCGACAAAGGTAGCAGGCAGACCCAACATCCCAACAGGGATGTTTTGCGACGGCAGGTAGGGCCCAGTATCGCGGCGGGAAGCCGCTGGCAATAGACTCCATGACCTCACAGAAAAAGTCGGTGTTGATAGTATGATCTCTCTACCATCGAATACTGGTTCAGTCAAAATAGCACCGTGGGAAACACCAGTTTTTCTACTGTTGTAGACTGGCTACCATCCGCAAAAGCACGGTTTCGGAGGTGGAGGTTACGCAGAGGTTTCAGAGGAGATCCTAATTAAACATCTTCCTTTTTTCAAATATACCGACGGGTCCAAGTCAGACGAGTGTTGGGAGCGGGTGTATGGTCGACTGAATGTCAGTTGTGAGATTGCGATTGCACGAATCATACATCGATCTTTTTGCCGAACTTTTTGCAATAGATAAAGCTTTAGATTTTGCCTATCGACGGACCCACGATAGACTAGTCATTTTTTCAGCTCTCGTTACGTTTCAATTAAAGCCATCAAATCACTAGGAAAAACCTATAATGTAATACAGGGTAATATCATTCGTAAAATGCATAGTGCCAATAAATCTATCAAACTGATAGGGTACCTGGACACTCGGGAATCCATGGTAATGAACTGTGACAAACTAGGCCGGGTCGATGGCGATCTGGAGCCTGTATTAATCCACACAGATCTCAGGTGTTTTGTCTCTTTATCCCCCTCCCAAGCATCTCCTGTGGCAAAGTGAGTGGACCGACCTCACAATGGGACAATAAAATGAAAGAAGAAATAAATAAAGGGGACACAAGCCCAAAGAAAATACAGAGGGAGGAGGTGCGTGTTGGCCCGCCTCGGGTTAAATACAACAAGAGTAACCACCTCACTCCCTACATAGAAAAAAAAGGTTCCTCTCAGGTGCCAACACTGCAACAGCATATATTCTCATTAATAAACATATAATAATCAATGTAAACAATACCAATATCAAAGACAAAAAATAAAGAATTATTTAACAAATCAAAAATATAGAATCAATATAAAAAATCTAACTATCTGATAATGAAAAAAATAATCAGTAAAGTAATCATTTTTCTAAAGGAGACAAAACTTTATGGACCTTATATTGATTGTTAAAAAAATAAAAATGGATCAGTGGCTTAAAGAACCTTGGCTTGTGCCGCTGGTTGATAGCCTATTAAATTCAACAAGACAAGCAAGCATGTGTTTCGGACACACTCAGACTCGTGTATGTTAGGACTCTGATTGCCTCACACCCTAGTTCCCATTACACAGCAACAAAAATTATAAGGGTCTTGTGGACACAGGAGTACCCTGGGTTTCCGGGGACCTCTGTCTTGCTCGCCATTTATTGGTTTTCTGTGTTTTTTTAAAGTAAATCAAAGTCGAGGTTAATAAAACCTGTTTTTTCTGACTTTTGCACTTGAGTGCCTTGCCTGCACCTTCTGTGCTTTGTTATTTGTAGGTAGCACGAGACTACAGTAGTTGTTACGTTAGCCCCACCCCAGACCCGCAGGCTCTCTTCTACCACAGGGTAGCCCGTACGGGCCGACCCCTGGGTCGGGAGGCCAGTCAGTCTGGGGCGTTCCTTTGGCCGCAACTTTTCTCTCTCCCTGAATTTTTTTATTCTTATTTCTGTGTGACATTTCCTGAGCCTACGGTGAGTCTACTTGTGAAGCTCTGTATTCGCTTGGGGGGTGGGCACCAACTTACCGGTTCCTCGCACTAGGGTGGTTCGGCGGTTGGAAGGTGTCTTACACACCAACTCCGATCCTTTAGTTGGTTACTGGTGAACGCAACCAGGTTCCACTTAAGGGGGGTGAGGACGCTTAACAGAAAGAACTTGTTTTATTTTTAATCCTCTCTTAGCTATTGGGATTAGGTTTGAGCCAAAGGTAATGGAAATGGTAGTCCCCTCAGGACTAGGGCTTTGGCGGGTTCGGACTGGTCGACACCCAGTATGATTGATTCCCCGGTATCCCTTCCTCCTCCCAGGAAAGGAGGGGCGGACTCAGACCCTTTCTAAGACCACTTTGACCGTAATGGAACCCCGACCAATGACCGACCCAGACGACACATTAATATCCTCCCAGAACGCAAGGTGCAGGAACAGCCGTTGCATGAAAGAATATCAATCCTTGCAAATGTCAACCCCCTTTTTCATTAAGAAGGTCCTTGATGGTCAAGTGGGAGGCAGTTTAGTTTTGATTTTGTCCGAAAAGTTGCGAGATGGTGGTGCCTCCTTGTGAAAGTGCACTTTAAGTCTAGGTTAACGATTTACTTAAGTGACGCTGATTCATGCCATTTACAGTAAAAGTAACTATCCTGTTTGGCCCCAAATACCTGTAAGGGAGAAATCTTAAACAGGGATTTGAGGAAATGAAGAAAGCGAAATTCTTGATGCCTTGAATGACCAAAACGTTTGTGTGACGTAAATTGCATGACCAAGAAAGATGGGAATGCGGAACAAGACCGATTGTGTTTCTTGACCTTTGCTTCAAATAAAATTCAAGTACTGTCAAAATCGGATATGAGATTGTTCAGTTCGACCTTACATTCAAAAGCCAATGCGGTGTATTAGATGCCAAAAATTTGGACACACCTCATTAAGATGAATGATAAGGTATACTAACAAATTCACTTGCGGTAAATGTTACTGGAGATCACGATACCACTGAATGCACGAAAAGGACACTCAATGTGCTAACTGGGAGGTCCATCAGCAGGCTCTGCTGTTGCAGTAGCCTGAAGAAGGAGATGGACATTAGCATACATGAGAGACCTCGATGTAGCTACCGTGAGGAAGAGAAAGTGGAAGGTTTGACATAAGCAAACAAATCTTCGTACGCCTCAGCTGTAAACCAACACTGTTTCCAGTGCAAGCAGTGTTAATCAAGCAGCTCGCAGTTAAAGATCAGGAAATTGCAGAATTAAAGGAAAACGGTTAAGGGACTTAATGAATCAGATCAAAGATTGAATAAGGACAATTAAAGGAATTGCGAATCAACCCAGAAAAAAAACAGCATCTTAAGGGGCTCGATACCAAATCACCAATCCGGATCCACCATCACGTCCAGGGACCCCACTAGAACTTCGCCTGGTGGTAGTCTGCTCGTAAGGCAGATCGTCCTCCGCCGGGGTCCTCTCTGGTGGAGGGGTGCAGGCCATGGAGACTACGTCTCCAAAAATTCCCGAGAGAGGCCCTCGGGAAAATAAGCGAGGAGAGGAGAGGCGCCTCCCTCCCAAAAAGAAAATAAAAACCACGGACAATGGCAATTCAAACCCCATAAAACGTAATCCACGCGTATACCATCATACAATGGAACTGTCGAAGTCTTAGATCAAAGTAAATTTCTCTGAGATTATTAGCCTCGTTTCTATGCTCCCGATATTATCGTACTTCAGGAAAGCCATTTAAACGACCAAGTCTCTGCCGAGGTGTATCGTAAGAAACTACATCTTTGTAGAAAAGACCGAGAGGGGAAGGGTGAGGCGGAGTGCCATGTTCATCCACCAGAATCTCCGTTCATTGAAGTGACGATTAATTTTCTTTGGAACAGTCGCATGCAAAGGGAAATTCAATAACACGTATCTGACTATATGCTCAGCTTAATGTCCACCTGATAAAGTAAATCTTGATGAGTTTTTGCTATTCAGGACAGTTGCCAAACAATAAAATTAATTCTAGGAGATTTCAATTGCTTCGTCATACATCAGGGGTTCCCCCGGGTGAATGGTAGAGGTGAGCAAGTAGTTAAGTTGATCAACGACCTTATCTGGTTCGTCTAAATGATGGTAGTCCAACGCGAATAGACGATTATTCGGATAATATGAGCTTTATAGACCTATCATTGGTTTCAACACTAGCGCCAAGTGCCTGTGGCACACCATTGCGATCGTTGGGAAGCGATCACCTTCCTATTTGTATTCAATATTCATGCGACACCACGAGGACGCCTTCCAGCATCCCAAATTTAACGTAAAAGAGCAGATTGGGTCGCCTTCACAAGGAGCGGTCAAGCTCGATGTTGTTGGAGAACAACCATTGATGTAAAGTAAACAGTGTTCAAAAATTTGTTTTTAATGCAGCATGGGGCAACCATACCTAAGACTTCGACAGAAGATAGCGTTAAAAAGCATTAGAGTTCATGGTGGAACCAGATTGCGCAGGCGCTATGTGACGACATAGGGCTACAGGCTTGTCCATAATAATATCCAAATGAGAAAATTTCGCAACTACAAACAAGCGAGAGCTAGGGTCGTATAGAACAATCAGACAAGCCAAAAAGACTTCCTGGCGAAGCTTTGTACTCTACGATAACCAGCAATACTAAAAATTCAGAGGTTGGTCCACAGTCAATAGAATTAATCGAAAAAACCATCAATAAAATCAGAAACATTTTAACATGAGGGGAAAAATAATTATGAAGAACTAGAGACATTGCTAACACAATCGCCAGCAGTTTCTTATACAAAAAAGGGGGGAGGGCAAGGGGGCCCTTTATCGGCGAAAACTAACAACCCTGCATTGACCACAAAGGAGCAGCCGAGCTGCAACAATTCACTTTGCCAGCAGGAGATAATGTTGATTACAATAAAGACCTTACAATTAAATGAGCTTGTCCGGAGCCTAGAAGCTGTAGAGAACATCCCCAGGCCCTGATGAGATTCGATATGAGATGATAAAGCATCTTAATCATGATGACATGATTAAGTGCTAGACGTGTACAATGATATTGGAAAAGCAGACTTTTTCCCAAATTCTGGCACATCGCACTCATTCCCATATTGAAAGGAGGGGGAAATACCAGAATCCGCATCCTCTTACCGGACCAATTGCGTTGGACAAGTGCTTATGCAAGGTCATGGAATGAATTGTTAATAGTAGGGGCTATTGACAATTTTTATTAAATACCAGAAATTATACTAGTTGACGAGCAGTGCGGCTTCCGAAGGACCGCAACTCTCGGATCAGCTAGTTTAAATCTGGAAAGTCACTTTCTGAGGCATATGCCAAAAAGCATTTTTTTTTGGGATATCAGTATTTTAGAATAGATAAAGCCCTACGTCATGACTTGGCGACATGGCTACTCAGAAAACTTTATGCTTTCGGATTACGTGGAATTGCCTCGTTTCATCCAAAATTTATTTCTGACAGAATTTTTCTGTCAATTTGTTTTCTGACAATGTCACTTCTCGGACATTTTTGTCCAGGCAAACGGGGTCCCACAAGGAAGTGTCTTGTCTCCACCATTATTTTTTTGTGTAATATATGTCATTTTACCTTCTCCTCTATGGAATCTTAAATACTCACTGTTACGCCGATGATGTGCATTATGGCACTCTGGCAATACTGCAGAGTTCTCGGCAAACAGATCAATTGGCACGGGATATGATTCATAACTGGGGCCTCCAGTGGGGTTTTAAGTTTCCTTTAAAAAGAGTATGGCGCATGGTTTTTACACATAGGAGAAGCCCAACATCAGGCTAACTCTAGCAACATCCAATACCTATTCAATTCAGCTAGATTTCTTGGATTACTCTTTGCGATAGTAGATTGAATGGAAAGACCACATTGGTCAATTAAAGAATATGTCAAAAAGCACTCAATTTAATAAAGTGCATTTCTGGACACAATTGGGAGCTGATAGAAAGTCCTTACTATGGTTATATAATTCCTTCTGTTCTAAGTAGATTATGGGTCAATCGTGTATGGTCGGCAACCGAGCTCAACTCTGAAAGGTTTGAATGTTGTGCAGAATGGTGTTTTACGCGTCTGTTCTTGGACCTTAGTGACACTCGCACCGAGCGCCTAGAAGGTAGAGTCGGAGTACCTCCCCTCGTCTGAGAACGCGGCGGCTTGCGCTGGCCTATGCGCAAAGGTGCAGGCAGCCCCCCATCCAACAAGGGATGTTTTGCGCGGCAGGTAGGGCCCCAGTATCGCGGCGGGAAGCCGCTGGACAAGAGACTCCATGACTCACAGAAAACGCGGTATAGATCTCTCTACATCGCTACCCTGGTCTGGCAAATATAGCACCGTTGGGAAACACCCAATTTTTCTTCTTTTGTAGACTGGAACCATCACGCAAAAGCCACGGTGTCGAGGTGGAGGTAGCAAGAGGATCAGAGAGATCCCTAATTAAACATCTTTCCTTTTTATTTATATACCGACGGGTCCAAGACAGACGAGTGTGTGGGAGGCGGGTGTTGGTTCGACTGAATGTCAGTTGAGATTTCGATTCGCCGAATCATACATCGATCTTTCTTGCGAACTTTTTGCAAATAGATAAAGCTTTAGATTTTGCCCGATCGGACGACCCACGATAGAATAGTCATTTTTTCAGACTCGTTAAGTTCAAAGTAAAGCCATTAAAATCACTAGAAACCACCTATAATGAAATACAGGTTAATAATCATTCGTAAAATGCATAGTGCAATAAAATCATCATGATATGGGTACATGGACACTCGGTATCCATGGTAATAGAACAGTCTGACCAAAACTAGCCGGGTCGGACTGGCGTTCTGGAGCCTGGTATTATCGCACAGATCTCAGGTGTTTTGTCTTTTTATCCCCGCCCCACCAAAAATCCACTTCCTGTGGCAGGCGTGCGTGGACGACCTCCACACTCTACAACAAAACACAAACTCCATAGAACAGTTGGGAACATCTTACCGAAAAAACAGACAAGGGAGGAGGGTGGTGTTGGGCCGAACGAATAAGGGTCAATGCTACAAGATTAACCACACCCTCACTCCTATATGGAGAAAAATTTCCCTCCCAATATGTGCCCTGCAATAGAACCATGTCAATAATCATCTAATCATAACATGCCCACATTATAATCAACAAAGACAGACTTTAAAAAATTATTTTATATAACACGCATCAAAAAAAAATTTTACATCTCAAACGTGCTATCCAGACAACGAAAAAACTAATTAGTAAAGTAATCACTTTTTTAAGGGAGACAAAACTTTATGACTTATCTTGATTGATAAAATAAAATGGAATCATTGGCTAATAAACTTTGGGCCTGGCCGCTGGTTGCTAGCAATAAATCCAACAAGCAAGGCAAGCATGTGTTTCGGCACTCTGTATGAGACTTTTTATATGCCTCAAACCTTGTTCCTTAAAACACAGAACAACTAAAATATAAGTCTTGTGGACATCGGAGACACCCTGGGGTTCCGGGGCCTCTGGTCCTGCTCGGCTTAGCTGTTCTGTGTTTCCGTTAAAGTAAAACAGTCGAGTAAAACGCTGTATTCAGACTTTTTGCACTTTTTG
>NW_028235292.1:2500-17500 GCF_977035675.1 Penaeus japonicus | reverse complement strand
GGGGGAAAGGGATAGTATGGAGGAGAGGGAAAGGATGGAGGAGAGAGAGGGAGGAGGAGAGAGAGGGAGAGGATGGAGGAGAGAGAGGGAGAGGAGTAGGGAGAGGGAGAGGATGGAGGAGAGAGAGGGAGAGGATTGAGGAGAGAGAGGGAGAGGATGGAGGAGAGAGAGACAGGGAGAGGGAGAGGATGGAGGAGAGAGAGGGAGAGGAGTAGGGAGAGGATGGAGAAGAGAGAAAGAAAGGGTGAGGGGGAGAGACGGAGGGAACAGAGGGAGAGGATGGAGGAGAGGGAGGGAGAGGGAGAGAGAGGGATGGAGGAGAGGGAGATGATGAAAGAGAGAGAGGGAGAGGAGTAGGGAGAGAGAAAGGAGAGAGGATGGAGAAGAGGGAGGGAGGAGAGAGAGGCAGAGGGAGAAAGAGAGAGAGGGAGAGGAGGAGGGAGAGAGGAGAGGGAGAGGATGGAGGTGAGGGAGGGAGAGGAGGGAAGAGAGAGAAGGAGAGGGAGAGGGAGAAATGGAGGGACGGAGAGGAAGAGGGAGAGAGAAGGAGAGGGAGGAGGAGAAGGAAAGAAAGAAATGAGAGGAGGAAAGCGAATGAGAGAGAGGGAGAGGGAGAGGAATTGGAGCGGAATGAGAGAGTAAGAGAAATGGGAGAGGAATGAAGAGAGAGAGAGAGAGAGAGAGAGAGAGAGAGAGAGAGAGAGAGAGAGAGAGAGAGAGAGAGAGAGAGAGAGAGAGAGAGAGAGAGAGAGAGAGAGGGAAATATAAAGAGAGAGAGAGAGAGAGAGAGAGAGAAGGAGAGAGAAAGAGAGGAGGGAGAGAGGGAGAGGGAGAAGAAGGGGAGGGAGAGAAGTGGCGAGAGAGAGAGAGAGAGAGAGAGAGAGAGAGAGAGAGAGAGAGAGAGAGAGAGAGAGAGAGAGAGAGAGAGAGAGAGAGAGAGAGAGAGAGAGAGAGAGAGAGAGAAGTATGAAACGGTATGGCGATACAAAAAACAAAGAATAGAAAACCAATACACAACAGTCACTAAACCTACCCCAATCGAAAATACAACCCAAAAAAAGAAAAAGAAAAAAAAAGACAAACAACAAAAAAACAAAGAAACAAACAAAACAAAATAAAAACTGGAGACAATAAACCTCTCACAGAGAAAAGAAAGAAAGAAAGACCGAGGCAGAATTACATTAACCAGACCAGCCAAGTGACAGCCGAGCCCGCAGTGCTATGGTCAAGACTCTCTTACGCACCGGAGTCTAACCGCTCTCTCTTTGTTTACTTTTTGCCACTACGGTACATTTCCATGGATAGGTTAAGGGAGCGGGTATCGAAGAGAGAGAGAGTTAGGGGGGGGGGATATCAAGTACGGTATGTTTGTATGGGTAGATGGTTTAGGGGTACTGGAGAAAGAGAGAGAGAGAGAGAGAGAGAGAAAGATATATATATATATATATATATATATATATATATTTATATATATATTGTGAGAGAGAGAGAGAGAGAGAAAGAGAGAGAGGGAGAGAGATTGAGAGAAAGAGAGAGAGGAGAGAGAGAGAGTGAGAGAGAGAGAGAGAGAGAGAGAGAGAGAGAGAGAGAGAGAGAGAGAGAGAGAGAGAGAGAGAGAGAGAGAGGAGAGAGGAATGAGAGAGAGAGAGAGGGGGGAGGAAGGGGAGAGAGAGAGAGGAGAGAGAGAAGAGAGAGAGAGAGAGAGGAGAGGAAAGAGAGAGAGAGAGAGGAGAGAAAAGAGAGAGAGAGAGAGAGAGAGAGAGAGAGAGAGAGAGAGAGAGAGAGAGAGAGAGAGAGAGAGAGAGAGAGAGAGAGAGAGAGAGAGAGAGAGAGAGAGAGAGAGAGAGATGGAGAGATGGAGTTTTGGTCAAGTACGGTATGTTTCTATGGGTATAAGGTTTATGAAAGAGGTATCGACAGGAGAGAGATATGAGGTGGGGGGGTAGGGGGCATTCCATGGTTGAGTAGGGGGTGGGGGAGGGTGAAGAAGAAGGATTTAGGTAATAATTACGGTATATTTTCATAGATAGACGATTATAGGAAGAGGAGGAGGAGGTGAGGAATCAGGAATTTAGGCAAGTACGATGCGTTTCGATGGATGGTTTGGAGGGAAAATTGGGTTGGAGGGGGGGGGGCTGTTGAATTAGGCCAGGGTATGGCACGTTTTCATGGAAATATTGTTTGGGAAAAGGAGTATTTGAAGATTGGTGTGAGTGAGGGAGTGAGTGAAGGAGTAAGTGAGGGAAGGACTGAGGGAGTGAGGGAGGTGGAATCTTGGTCTGGTACGGTACATTTCCATGGCAAGTTGAGGAATGGATAGAGTGGGGGGTGGATAATAGGTAACGGTGTGGTGGTGGTGGGGGAGGGGGCGGGGAGGGGGGTATCTGAGGACTTTAGCTGTATACATCGCGAACATTGTAACAATTGTAGATAAAGGTATAAATAAGAATGCATAATTTTACGACGCAAGAGATGTAATTATTGCGTTTCGATTAAATCTTCATCAGAATTCTAATAAAAATTTAATTGAAACGCATTAATTACAGCTCTTGCAGTATAAAGTTTATTTCAATTGTGCCTTTATCTACATACGTACGGTATATTTCCATGGGGACCTTTGGGGAGGGATGGGGGGGGAGGGGTTGAGTATCAAATACGGTACATTATCATGGATAGAGGTTGAACAATGGAAAGGATTTGAGGACTGGCCAAGTACGGTACAATTCTATGGGTGAAGAGAGTACCTGTGAACTTTTTGAAGAGAGAGAGGGAGGAGGCAAAGGAAGAATTGAAAGTAGAATAAAGAGAAAAGAGGAAGAAGTGGTGGAGGTATGAAAGGGAAAAGGAAACTATATGAAGATGTAAAAAATAATATAAAAAAATAAAGGAGAAGAAGACAGAAAGTGAAGAAAGAAGAGAAGACGATAACAAATACAGAGGTAAAAAGGAAAAAAAGAAAGAAAATAAATGCAATATCAAAAATCCCAAATCAGGTAAAAAAAAAATCCCAGAAAAACAACAACAACAACAACCAAACAACCAAAACTATACATGAAACAAACCACCATAAAAAAAAAATCTA
Organism: Penaeus japonicus; assembly: GCF_977035675.1. Classification (NCBI taxonomy): domain Eukaryota; kingdom Metazoa; phylum Arthropoda; class Malacostraca; order Decapoda; family Penaeidae; genus Penaeus; species Penaeus japonicus. Next base: position 14,418 of record NW_028235292.1, on the reverse strand, counting down.
AAAAAAAGAGACAGATACAACTCTGAATAATAATAAGACGCAAGAGGAAGAGGAGGAGGGCGATGATGAGTTGTCAAAGGAAGTGTCACACCTCTTAAAACATCACAATAACATAGTGGATATTTCCTGATGCTATTTATCCTTGGTACATATTGCACGGCCTGGCAACTCGTCGCGGCGTTGCCATACGGAGGTCGCTCCAATTTGCTGACGTTTTCCCTTCTATTCTATCAACTTCGGAAGTTTGTGAAGTTGTGGGCGGTGTATCTATTTGAGATTTTGTTTAGAATTTTCCTGTTTTGTTTGTGTGATTTTTTTGGTGGGTGGGTGTTTGTTGTAATGATAGTGATTATAATGACGATAGTAATAATAGTAATGATCATAACAAGAGTAATGATAATGATATATAATTAAAATGATAATGATGGTGATAATAATGATAATGATGATAGTACTGACAACGATCATGATAACAACAACAATAATATTAGTAACAAAAATGATAACAACAACAGCAACAATAATACTAACGATAGAAAATAATGATAATCATAATGATAACAATAAACCCAACAATAATCCCCATAATATCATTAGATATAGATACCGACTCGTTTGTAAAGATATATAAACATATGACGTCATATATATGCGGGCTACGACACTCTATATTTTGTGGAGGATACGGAATTAAAACTTTTATTCGGTAATTAATTCTGGAGATGAAAACCAAAACAATGATCAAGATATATTAACTAATTTGAATATAATCATAGTAATAATCATAAACCTCACTAATTACCATTTGCGATAATCCTTAAAGATGATGATATTGACAATGAAAATTTTAAAAATTGCAATCACTAAAAGTCCGACAATCAAACCACCATATTTCTCTTTGCAACAATTATCATAACCAGATATGGTTGCAAGAAAATCACAAAGGTCTGTTTATATCACATTAATTCAGCGATGATGATATTATCCTTAGGAGGATTAATGAGGATTAGGGTGTCAGTAATATAATAATTAGGTAATGATAAGATTATGAGGCTGTTAAGAGGCTGATTAAGCTTCCTTAATCACTGTTTTGTTGGTGGTTGCGTTTCATGTGTGTTTGTTTGCGTGTGTTTGTTTGTTTGTGTGTGTTTGTTTGTTTGTGTGTGTTCCTGTGTTTGCTCGTTTGTGTGTTTTTCGTGTGTTTGTGTGTGGGTGTGTGTTTGTGTGTGTTCCTGTGTTTGTTTGTGTGTGTTCCTGTGTTTGTTTGTGTGTGTTCCTGTGTTTGTTTGCGTGTGTTTGTTTGTGCGTGTGTGTTTGTTTGTGTGTTTTTTGTGTGTTCCTGTGTTTGTTTGTGTGTGTTCCTGTGTTTGCTCGTTTGTGTGTTTTTCGTATGTTTGTGTGTGTTTGTGTGTGTTCCTGTGTTTGTGTGTGTTCCTGTGTTTGTTTGTGTGTGTTCCTGTGTTTGCTCGTTTGTGTGTGTTTTTCGTGTGTTTGTGTGTTCCTGTGTTTGTTTGTTCGTTTGTGTGTTCCTGTATTTGGTTGTTTGTGTTTGTTCGTTTGTGTGTGTATGTTCACGTTTATATTTGTGTGTGTGTTTGTGTGTATGTTTGTTCGATTGTGCGTTTGTTTGTTCGTTTGAGTGTATTTCTGTGTTTGTTTATGTATGTGTGTGCTCCTGTGTTTGTTTGTTTGTTTGTTTGTGTGTGTGTGTCTGTGTTTGTGTGTGTGTGCGAATGTAGTGTGCGTGTGTGCGTATGTGTATGCGGGTATCTATGTGTGTGTGTTTGTGCATATTCTCGTGTGTGTATATACGTGTATCTTCCCGTGCATGTGCCTCTGAATGCATGTACCTGCATATATGTTTGCAATTATGTATATAAGAATATTCTCATGTATATATGTATGTACAAAAGCCTATGTTCTGAATATACTATATAAATTATGTTCTTCTATCTTTAACGGTGTTCTTTACGTGTTCTTTTCTTTTGCTAGTGATTGTTCTTTGTTTCTCTGGGCACTGTGTTCTTCAATCCTGTTCTTTTTGCCAGTGGCTGTTCTTTGCTTCTCTGGGTTGCGTTCTTTAATCCTATTGTTTCTTTTGCCAGTGATTGTTCTTTGCTTCTCTGGGTTGTGTTCTCCACCTGTTCTTTCTTTTGCCAGTGGTTGTTCTTTGCTTCTCTCGGCACTGTGTTCTCCACGTGTTCTTTGTTCAAATCACAGCGGATGTTATCGATGTTATGGGTGTTCTATCTTCCTTTCGTCATTTGTGGTGTTCTTCAAATTGTTATATTGTTAAGATTTCCATATCGTTCTGTAGTGTGTTCTCTAAAACAATTGCAATTAGTTTTGTTATTGTTGTTGTTCTCATTATCATCGTTATTACCATTATCTTTATTGCTTTCACTTTCCTTATCATTATCATCGTCTTTATCCTCTTTATTATCATTATTGTTATTACTGTCATTATCATTGTTGTTGTTATTTTGTTACCATTATTGTTAGTATCATTGTCATCATTAATTCATGTCTTTTCTTGTGATTATTTATATAAACAGTTGTAGTGTTTTATGCATCACATAATATTATACTCTCTTAATCTTCCAATAATTTGAGTTTTCGGTTTTCGCCACTCATAGATAACTAATTTATCGGAAATAACGTTAATAGTAATTATTATTATAGATCAGTACAGAACACGTCCTGATTTTAGATTCTCTCTTTCTCTTTCTCTTTCTCTTGCTCTCTCTCTCGTTCTCACTCACTCTCTCTCTCTCTCTCTCTCTCTCTTGTTCTCTCTCTCTCTCTCTCTCTCTCTCTCTCTCTCTCTCTCTCTCTCTCTCTCTTGTTCTCTCTCTCTTGTTCTCTCTCGTTCTCTCTCTCTCTTGTTCTCTCTCTCTCTCTCTCTCTCTCTCTCTCTCTCTCTCTCTCTCTCTCTCTCTCTCTCTCTCTCTCTCTCTCTCTCTCTCTCTCTCTCTCTCTCTCTCTTGTTCTCTCTCGTTCTCTCACTCTCTTGTTCTCTCTCTCCCCTTCTTTCTCTATCTCTTTTTCTCTCTCTGTCTATCTCTCTTTCCCTCCCCCCTCTCTTTCATTCGCTCTCTCTCTCTCATAAATAAAAGAATGAAAAGGATTAAACTAAAACTAATAGATATGCATTCCCCCTAAAAAACCAAATTCCCTGAAAAAAATAAGTAAGAAATAAATCAAAATTAAGCAAATCGATCTATAAACAAAATCAAAAACAAAAAACAAACAAACAAACAACAACACAAAAAGGAAACAGGAAAATGTTCACCCCTTTTCCAGGGACTGTTCATTTTTGTTCAAATATTTCCCCGGCGTTCATTCCAGCGTCCGGGATGTTGCTGTAACGGAGGGGTAGAGGGTACGTGGGGAGGGGGGAGAGGGAGAGAAGAGGATGGGAAGGGGGTGATGGGGGAAGAGGGAGAGAGGAGGATGGGAAGGGGGTAGGGGGTAGGGAAAATGAGCAAGAGGAATGGGGGATGAGGGAGGTGGGAAAGGAGGAGAGGGGAGGATGGGAAGGGGGTGAGGGGGAAGAGGGAGAGGGGAGGAGGCGAAGGGGGTGGGGGTTAGGGAAGAGAGAGGAGGAGAGGAAGGGGTTGAGTGAAGGGAGAACGAACAAGGGGAAGGGGGACGGGGGAAGGGGGGAAGGGAGGAGACGGGAGATGGGAGGAGGGGGAAGGGAGAAGAGGGGAGAAGGGGGAAGGGGTTAACGAGGGGGCAGAAAGAGAAGGGGAAAGGGGGTAAAGGGAAGGAAGGAGGGGGGAAGGGAAGAGGCGAGAGGCGGGGAAGGGGGAAACGAGAGGACAGAGAGAAGGGAAAAGGGGGAGAGGGGAAGGGAAGAGAGGGAAGGAGAGAAGAAAAGGTGAGAGGAGAAGGGGGGAGGAGGGGGAAGGACCGGTGGATGGAAGGAGGAAGAGAGAGAGAAGGAAAGGAATAGGAACAAAAAGAGGGAAGGAGGGATGTGAAGAGAAAAGAGGAGAGAGAGGGGTAGGAAAAAGAAGGAGGAGAGAGACAAAAGGGGAGAATGGAAGAGAAAAGGGGGTTAGAGAAATGTAAAAGAGGAGAGGGACGGGGGAAGAGATGAGGAGGAGGGGAGGAGAAAAGGAAAGGGAGGAATGGAGAGGAAGGGAAGGGGAAGACAGAATGAGGAGAAGAGGGAAAAAGGAAAGAAGGAAGGGGAGAAGAAAGGGTAAAGGAAAAAGGGAAGAGAGGAAGGGAGGGGAAATGGGGGATTAATGGAGAAGAGGGAATGGAGGGGAAGGAGGAGGAGGGAATGGAAGGGAAAAAGAAGAGAAGGAAAAGTCTAGAAGGAGATGAGAAAAGGGGAAGAGAGGGATGGAGACAGGAGAAAGAGGAGAAGGGGGAGAATAGGAAGAATAGGAGAGGGAGAGGAGAAAAGGGGGGAAGGGGAAGAGAGAGGTAAGGAGAGAGGAGAAGGAAGGGAATAAAGAAGAAAGGGGAGGGAAACGAAGAAAGAGGGAATAACTAAAAGAAGAAAGAAAGAAAAGAAGAGAGGGAGGAGAAGAGAGAATAGGAGGGAAAAGGAACAGAAGGAGAAGGAGGGAAGAAGGGAGGGAGTAAGGGAGGGAAGGACGTGGAAGGGATTGAGGGAGGGGTAGGGGGAGGGGGAGAGGGAGGGGGAGAGGGAGAGGGAGAGGGAGGGGGAGAGGGAGGGGGAGAGGGAGGGGGAGGGGGAGAGGGAGGGGGGGGAGGACTTCCGGTGCATTATCCCAGGCGTGACACAAGGGCGTACCCACTCGGACGTTTATTTCCAGGTGAGTTTCGTCTCTTTTCCCAAAACTGTTCGTTCGTCGTTCATTTCGCGTTTTGCTTTGTGTCTCTCCATTTATCTGCGTTTCTTAATCTTTTTATTTTCTAGATGGAAGAGTTTGATTATCATTATCGTTAGCATCATCATATTTACGCTTTCATTTCTTGTGTTTCGTTTTTTTTTTTCTTTTCAAATCTCTCATTTATATTCGATTTCTTCTTTAACACTACCATCATCCTCCCCTTTCTTCTTATTCCTCTTTTGTTAAATCCTCATCATAATACAAGACAAAAAACAAACAAACAAACAAACAAACAATCATTTCAATAATAGTAATAATAAAAAAATCAAATTTCTGAAATCAATAGGAAACTTTTATCAACATTGCACATATTGAAAGGGGGGAGGGGGGTCATATCGAGCGAAAACTTTTGAAACGAGATTTATGGACAGATAAAGCAAATTTTTCATGTGATATCATCCTGACTTTTGTATCTGTGTGTATTTCTTTTCTTTCTTTTTTCTTTTTTTGTGTGTATGTTTGTACCTGTACGAATATGTGTTTAGGTACTTGTGTTTGTGTTTGTTTGTTTGTTTGTGTGTGTGTGTGTGTTGCCAGGTGTGTGTACGTGTGGGTATGTATACATTAATATCTATATCTATCTATCTATCTATCTATCAATCTCTCTCTCTCTCTCTCTCTCTCTCTCTCTCTCTATATATATATATATATATATATATATATATATATATATATATATATATATATGTATATATATATATATCTTTAATCATCGTATGAATATATACTCACGGATCGCTCGTTTCTGCATGTCTGTCTATATTTGTATGTATACCTAGCATGTGCGTTTGAAGGTACACATAGTCAACATACACATGTCTCTCGCATTTCTTCCTATTGTAACAACATTCGTCATGACATGATAACATATTTACAGCCGAAAAATATTCTGGGATCTACAGCTGGCAACACAAGCGGGGTTTGTACATAATCTGGATGTTACAGGAACTTCAGCTCCCCCCCCCCCCCCATCTCCCTTCTCTCTCTCTCTCTCTCCCTGTACATGTGTCTGTGGGTCTGTCTGTTTAGATCTGTCTTTTACTCTCTGTTTGTTTTAATGCATGTCTGTATCTTTTTCTATCTATCTATCTCTGTCTCTGTCTTTGTCTTTGTTTCTGTCTCTGTCTCTGTCTCTGTCTCTTCTCTCTCTCTCTCTCTCTCTATCTATCTATCTATCTATCTCTCTCTCTCTCTCGCTATCTCTCTCTCTCTCTCTCTCTTTCTTTCTCTCTCTGTCTCGTTCTTTCTCTCCCTCTCATTACCTTCTCACTTTCCCATCTACGTCATATCTCATTGTTTACCTTATTCATTTTTCTGTGACACTATTTCCTCTTTCGTTCACATAATCTCGTCAAATATCTATCATTTGACCTATCTCTCTCTCTCTCTCTCTCTATCTGTCGACACGTGTCTCATCCTCTTTGCATCTTTATCATTCCTTGTTTTTTTTTTTTCATCGATTCTTCCTTTCGTCTGTTCTCTCATACACGTGCATATGCAACAATTCACACACACACACATGCATACGCATATACATACATGCAATAGATACATACATACATATATATATATATATATATATATATATATATATATATATATATATATATATATGTGTGTGTGTGTGTGTGTGTGTGTGTGTATGTGTGTGTGTGTGTGTGTGTGTGTGTGTGTGTGTGTGTGTTTATTCATATATACGCACACACACACACACACACACACACACACACACACACACACACACACACACACACACACACACACACGAATAAGGAGACGAAACACACACTCTTATGCAGCACACCAATCTGCGCACCCCTTGCCAAACAATATTGTACGCAAAATAAAATCCAACAAACTGACACCATGCCTCTTTGGATTCAAATAAATATCAACCATAAACTGAAACTAGTCTTACATAAAATGAATATAGAGACATATTCTTGCAGACCTTAGGAATAAATCGTAATGGAATATTTCGAATTTCTATCATGCTTCATCCATGTTTAATATGACACATGGTGCCATGAATGTTAAATAGCATATGCTGATCATTGATGAAAAAGCATATCATTGCAATAACGAATAGACGGACACAAAATAACATTTGATAATTTATGAATAACTTTGATTACAGTGGCGAATGGGGAGACACGAAATAGTATTTGATAGTTTGTAAACAACTATGATTGCTATGGTAAATAGAGGAAACGCAGGCATATACCTTGGTAATCTAGAATCAGCTGTGTGTGACTGGGATTAAAGGAGATGTTAATTTTATTTAGATTAGAGTACGGAACATTCTTCACACACGCGCACATGAACGTTCACATACGCACACGCATACATATTCAGACACATGAACACACAAACGCACAAACAGTCGCACGCATTGCCACTCTGAAACAAACACAAACACACAAACACACACACACACACACACACACAAACACACACACACACACACACAAACACACACACATACACACAAACCCACACACACACACACAACCCCCCCACACACACACAACCCCTCCACACACACACACCTTTACCCCCCCACCCCCACCCCACCTCTTGCAACAGCAAAGCAATGTCACCAAATTCTCTTTTCATCATTTCAGCCTTTAAATGAATCTTTTACAAGCCAATGCTGACCTCATTTGCATGCCACAGGTGTTGATATGTTGCAGATGTTGTTGCAAACGTATTGGGAATTGTGATGACTATATTTATTGTTGCTTTTGTTGTTGTTGTTGTTGTCAGAGTAATAAGGGTGATGGTGATGATAATTATCAATATTGCATTTTCTCATTTTCATTATCAATATCATTATTACTTTGATAATCATCCTTATCATCATCATTATCATTACTATCATCATCATTATCATTACTATCATCATCATCATTATCATTACTATCATCATCATCATTATCATTACTTATTTCTTTATCAAGATTATCATGATTATCATAATCTATTAACATTTTTATTATCATTATGATCTTGATTATTATCATTTCTATCCTAAATGGCATTATCATCATAATCATTGTTATTGTATTAGTATGACCAACGTTGCTATTATCACTAATTTCATTATCATCATTAGTAACATTGTTATAATTACTTCAATTATCACTTAGGTTATAATAATTATTGTGATTATTATGATTATCATTGTCTTCAAATTCAACATCAATATTATTATTATCATCATTATCATTATTGTTTGTAGTTGTATCATTATCATCATAATCATTAACCATTATCATTACCATTATCATTATCATTATTATCATTATCATTATTGTTGATATTATTGCTACCATTTTTATTATCAATATGATCATTATCGTTCTTCTTATTATTACTGTTATTATCATCATTACCATTATTATTATTATCATAATCACTTTTATTATTATCATCAACATTATTATAATTGTTATAATCATCATCATTATTATCATCATTACTATTAACATCATCACCATCATAATTATTATTATTACTTTCATTAGAAATTTCAACTATCACTACTATACATAAGTACACGCAAACTCACACGCAACCACATACACACATAAAAAGACACACACACACACACACACACACAAAGACACACACAAATACACACGAAGACACAAACACACAAAACACACACACACACACACACACAAAGACACAAAACACACACACAAAAAACAACAACACAAACACACACACACACACACACACAAAACACACACACACACAACCCCCCCCCCCCACACACACACACATACGTACACAGACACACACATACGTACACAGACACACACACAGGTATATCTACGAGTGTCACACAGTCTCACAAATGTTTCATCCCTTTTGTATATGCAAATTTATGAAGTAATCACACACGAAGAACCATTGCTTATTAACATTTAAATAACAACTTTACGGCAACTTCTAAAGCCAAGTGCCCTTCCCCCTTCACCCCCCCCCCCCCCCCCCCCCCCCCCCCCCCCCCCCCCCCCCCCCCCCCCCCCCCCCCCCGACACTCATACAGACTCATACACTTACACACGCATGTAGACTCATACATACATATTGACTCATACACATATACACATACAGACTCACACACGTACACACACATGCAGACTCATACACACATACAGACTCACACACATATACACGCATGCAGACTCACACACATACACACACATACAGACTCACACACATACACACACACACACACACACACACATACAGACTCACACACGTACACACACATGCAGACTCATACACACATACAGACTCACACACATATACACGCATGCAGACTCACACACACATATACACACATGCAGACTCATACACACGTACACACACACATGCAGACTCATACACACATACAGAAACACACACTTACAGACACACACACATGGGATAAATATGATGATAAGGATAATCATAATGATAGTAATGATAATGATATTAATGATAATATTGATAATAATTTGATAATGATGGCGAGTTTGATATTGAAAAAATAATTCTAATAATGATAATAATAATGATAATAATGATAATGATAACATAGATAATAGTAATAATGATGATAGTGATGATAATAATAATGATGATTATGATATCAAAATTAATATAATAATAATAAAATATAATAGAAATAATGATAATGATAATGATAATAACAATGATGATAATGATACTAACGAAAATAACGACAAAGAAATAATGAACATAAAAAAATAGATATTGATAACCAAAGATTTCATAATCATATCAAAAACAATAAAAAGTGAAAAAAAAACATCATACGAAAAGTCACCAATAACTTTACCATTAACTTTATTCCCCCCCCCAAAAAAAAAAAAAAAAAAAATCTTTCTATTCAACCCAACTATTTAAAAAAAAAAGTTGAAGAAAACCCAACTTAAAAAAAAAAAGTTGGAGAAAATCCAACTTAAAAGAATAAATAAATAACATTTTTTAAAAGATTGAAAAAAAGGTTAAGATTAAATGGAAAGGGGAGGGAGGGGGGGGGGGCCATAAATCACACATCCGGATACCTGGTAATGAATTTGGCTCTTAAATTATGCAAACAGGTGAGCGACAGAGTGGGGACGGTTTGTTTGACGCTTTCGTAATCACTGGGATAACTCTGTCTGCCTGTCTGTCTGTGTCTGTCTGTCTATGTGTCCGATTGCCCGTTGGATAGCGACTTGGGCTCTATTGCAGGTGGAGATTTTCTTTGGGGAAAGGATGAGACAGAGAAAGTGAGAGAGGGGTGGGGGGAGAGAGAGAGAGAGAGAGAGAGAGAGAGAGAGAGAGAGTGAGAGAGAGAGAGAGAGAGAGAGAGAGAGAGAGAGAGAGAGATGAAAATAGATAGATTAAGGGATAGATTGAAAGAGGATAGAAAAATACGTAGAAAGGATATTCATATATATATATATATATATATATATATATATATATATATATTATATATATATGTATGTATATATATATATATATATATTATATAATATATATATATATATATATATATATATATATATATATATACATCACTCAATCTATCAATTTTTATCTGTCTCTCTATTTTGTATCTCTCTTTCTCTCTCTCTATATATATATATTTATATATACATAAATACATATATATACAAATACGTATATATGTATATATATATATATATATATATATATATATATATATATATATATATGTATATGAGAATATATATATATATATATATATATATATATATATATATATATGACACACAAAAAGATACATAAAAGAAGACAAAAACCCAGACAAAATAAACAGACACACAAACAAACAAACAAAAATACAGACACAAACAGAAACACACACACACAAACAAACAAACACCAACACACACACACACAAAACAAAGAAACAAAGAAACAAACAACACCCCGTTCTGACACGAACATCTGTCTCCCAAGCGCGGACTCTGCCCACCACACCACCGAAAAACACCTGTTGCGCTCTCGGGGAACACCTGTCTCGGCTCACCATACAGGCGATGCAGAGGGAGGTGGTGCTGGTGGTGGTGAGTTATGGTGGTGAACTATGGTGGTGATTATGGTGAGTTATGGTGGTGATGATGAGTTATGGTGGTGGTGATTATGGTGGTGGTGAGTTATGGTGGTGATGGTGAGTTATGGTGGTGATGGTGAGTTATGATGGTGGTGGTTATGGTGGTGGTGAGTTATGGTGGTGGTGGTGAGTTATGGTGGTGATGGTGAGTTATGGTGGTGGTGGTTATGGTGGTGGTGAGTTATGGTGGTGATGGTGAGTTATGGTGGTGGTGATTATGATGGTTGTGATTATGGTGATGGTGGTCGTTATGGTGGTGATGGTGAGTTATGGTGATTGTGATGGTGGTGGTTATGGTGGTGAGTTATGGTGGTGGTGATTGTGATGGTGGTTGTAATTATGGTGGTGGTGATTGTGATGGTGGTGGTGGTTATGGTGGTGAGTTATGGTGGTGGTGATGGTGGTGGTTATGGTGGTGCTGATGGTGGTTGTTATGGTTGTGACTGTGGGGATGGTGGTGATTTATATGGTGATGATGATGATTGTGATGGTGGTGGTTGTGGTGGAGATTGCGGTGATGGTGGTTGTTATGATGGTGAGTTATGGTGGTGATTGTGATGGTGGTGATGGCGGTAGTGGTGATGATGGATATCATTATGATGGTGATAGTGATGATGATAGTGGTGATGATGATAGTGGTGGTAATGATGATTATGATAATGATAATGAAAATGTTAACGAAATGGCTATTGATAAGGATAATGAAAATAAAAATGCTATTGTCAATAAAAAAGGAATGGAGGGGGAGGGATGGGGAGGGAGGAGGAGGAGGATATGATATGAGAAGGAGGGAGGGTGAGGTATGGGAGGGAGGGGGAGGGAGGAGATGATATGAGAAGGAGAGAGAGGGAGAGAAGGAGGAGGAGGAGGAGGGAGAGAAGATGATAGAGAAGGAAGGA
>NW_028235291.1:0-5621 GCF_977035675.1 Penaeus japonicus | reverse complement strand
CATGAAGGACAATATAGATGGAAATTAGATTAATAACAGAAGAATAGAAGGGTAATCATTAAATGAAAAATTTCTAAGATATATATATATTATATTTTATATATATATATATTTTTATAGATATATATTATATATATATATATTTATTTATTGATATATATATTATGTATGTATATAAAATATATTATATTATATATATATATATTTTATATGTATATATAAAATACATATACTATATTTTATATATATATATATATTTATATATATATATTTATATGTATATATATATATATATTTATATATATATTATATATTATATTTATATATATATATATATATATATATATATAGAGAGAGAGAGAGAGAGGAGAGTGAGAGAAAGAGAGAGGGAGAGAGTGAGAGAGAGAGAGAGAGAAGATATGTATATATATATGATATATAATATATATATATATTATATATTATATATACATATATATATATGTAATCTCTCTCTCTCTCTCTCTCTCTCTCTCTCTCTCTCTTTCTCCTCTCTCTCTCTCTCTCTCTCTCTCTCTCTCTCTCTCTCTCTCTCTCTCCCTCTCTCTGTCTCTGTCTCTTTCTCTCTTTCCTCTAAGCATAGTTCCTATGACTATTATGTGTTTTACAATGTATATAGTATGAATAAAATATCAAATCAAATCAATCCTCTCCCTCTCTCTCTCTCTCTCTCTCTTTCCCCTCTCTCTCTCTCTTCTCTTTTTCTCTCTCTCTCTCTCTCTCTTCTATATATATATATATATTTTATATATATATATATATATTATATGTGTGTGTGTGTGTGGTGTGTGTGTGTGTGTGTGTGTGTGTGTGTGTGTGTTTTGGCGGTAGAGAGAGAGAGTAGATAGATTGATAAAAAGATAGATAGATAGATCTATAGATAGATAGATAGATCGATAGATTATTAGATAGATAGATAGATAAATAGATAGATAGATAGATTTTATAGACAGATAGAGAGGAGAGAGAGAGAGAGAGTGAGAGGGAGGGGAGAGAGAGAGAGAAATAGAGAAAGAGAGAGAGAGACGAGAGAGAGAGGAGAGAGAGAGAGAGAGAGGACTACGACCCGCCCACCGGGGGGAACTCAGTGCCTAACCTTGATTACCTTGGCACTCGGCGCAAGGAAGCTTTGAAAGCCCACGAGTCTATGAAATTCCAAAAGCTGATAGCAGTTTAATGGGCAAAGGGGAGAGAGAGAGAGAGAGAGAGACAATCAGATCTGAGGGACTGGGCAAGGGGCAGGATTGGTGGATTTCAATGACCAATTAGCACGCAGGAGGGGGGAGGGGTGGGGCAGATTAGAACCAAATAGAAGAGTTAGTTTTGATGTAGGGGGATCCTCCGGGAATGGCGTTTATGGGTGTTTCTGTGTTTGGGTGTGTGTGATTGGAGGGGGTGCACGTGTACGTGTTTGTGTGTGTGCGTGCGTGTGTGTTTGTGTGTGTGTGATTGGAGGGGGTGCATGTGTACGTGTTTGTGTGTGTGTGTGCGTGTGTGTTTGTGTGTGTGTGATTGGAGGGGGTGCATGTGTACGCGTTTGTGTGTGTGTTTGTGTGTGTGTGATTGGAGGGGGTGCACGTGTATGTGTTTGTGTGTGTGTGTTTGTGTGTGTGTATGTGTGTGGTGTATGTATGTGTGGGGGGAATGTATGCATGTGTTTGTGTGCTTGCGTGTGCGTGCATGGGTATGTGCGTTCCATGTGTCCATGCATATGTGTTTATCGTCATGCGTACCGGGTATATATTAACATGATATAATGATTAGCATCATCAATCATTCTAAACCAACTTAACAACTCTCCTAACATAAAACTCTAACGAAGCCCCAAAGAACGTCCATAATCACACTTACACAAAAACAAAACAAAAAAAATCTGCAACAATTTGCCCACCTTAACAAGCCCTTAATAACCCACCTTAAAACCATAAAACATAAAAACAAGAAAAGAAACGAACAAAAAACAACAAAAGAAAACCGGGACTGAAAACGTTGACAAGATCTCATTAAGAAACAGTGGATTGTATATGACAGCTGTTGGCATTCGGACGTTTTACTGTCCTTGCCATGTTATTCTGCTTGTGTTTTATTGTCTCGGCTGGCTATAGGGAGAGCGTAAGGAACCATAAACATTCTCCCTTCCCTCTATTGGCTACAGCGTTGGAGTATTTGCAGATGGCGAAGGGTAAGGGGGGAAGGGGGGAGGAAGAAGTGGAGAGGGGGTAGGGGAAAGGGAGAGAGAGAGAGAGAGAGAGGGAGGGAGAGGAGAGAGAGAGAGAAGGAGAGAGAGAAAGGAGAGAGAGGGAGAGAGAGAGAGAGAGGGAGAGAGAGAGAGAGAGAGAGAGAGGGAGAGAGAGGGAGAAAGAGAGAGAGAGAGAGAGAGAGAGAGAGAGAGAATGATAGAGAGAGAGAGAGAGAAAGAAAGAGAGAGAGAGAGAGAAAGAAAGAGAAAAGAGAGAGAGAGAAAAAGAAAGAAAGAAAGAAAACGAAAGAGAAGAGAGGGAAAGAGAGAGACAGAGAGAGAGACATAGAGAGAGAGAGAGGAGAGGAGAGAGGAAAGGAGGGAGAGGAGAGAGAGAGGAGAGAGAGAGAGAGAGGAGAGACGAGAGAGAAGGGGAGAAAGAAAAGATGAGAGAGAGAGAGGAGAGAGAGAGAGAGATGAGAGGAGTGGAGAGATAGAGAGAGGAGAGAGGAGAGAGAGGGGATCGAGGAGAGAGAGAGTTGAGAGAGAGAGAGGATAGAGGGAGAGAGAGAATGAGATGTAGAAGTGGGGAGGTTAGTGGGTGGGGGGGAGGAAGGGAAGATAGGAGAGCAATATCCCCCATTTGGCGGAAATGGAAGATAGATAATATATATGTTCATTTTCCATTTTGCGAGTCTGTAGTATTCGCGAAGTGGGTCGGTTTTTGACTTGAGGGAACTATAGGAAGGGTTGAGAAAAGGGGGAGAGGCGGGGAGGAAGGGTAATAAGGAATTGATGATAACAGAGAATATGACTGGAAAATTTTTTGATAGGAAATCAGGATGTTATTGATTCCGTATGATTAACGTGGTATAAACTACAAACAAAACACTATATTGCTATAATGAATTTAAATGACTGTGAAATGATATTCATTAGGCTATATCTCCTCAATAGATATTTGATTGTTATCTTTACTCTTGATATGATTTTACCCTTAACTTTCATTACATCTATTAGCAGTGTTATTATCAATTATATCAATTATCACTATCAAAACGAAAAAGAATGATAATAAATAAATGTAAATTTTTAGATAATTGAGATTCTAAGATAGTATTATTTACTTTTCTTTAGTATGATGGCTAGTATATTTGCGGACTTTTGGAGTATCCATTTGTACTGGAACTATCGCTATTTCTTATTATCATTTCATCTTAAAATGTACAGTCGTAGATTATCACAAACACCACACACAACACATATCACACACCCACCACACACGCACACCCACACACACCACACACGCAGCATACAACACACGCAGCATACACACGCACGCATACTCACGCACCACAATACACAGAACACAGCACACACACACACACACAAACGCACTACACACACAAATATATATACTAAATAATGTTATCTATTATATATATATATTTCATATCATATATATATTTATATATATATATACACACACATATATATATGTTTATATTATTAATATAAATTATTAAATATATTATATATAATATATATATTTACATATACACACACACACACACTCACACACACAACACACCAAACCACACACAAACACACAATTTCTATATATATATAAGTTTTTTCTATATATATTTATATTATATTATATATATATTGTGTGTGTGTTGTGAGTGTGTGTGTGTTTGTGTGTGCATGTATAATGTATATTATACATATAATATATATATCTTATATATATCTATATATATAATCTATATATATATATATTTGTATATATATGCACACACACACCCACACAACACACCACACAACACCACACAACACACATAATGTATATATTTATATATATTTATATATTATATATATATATATATTTATAATATATTTATAAATATTTATTATATATATATTTATATATATACAAAAATTTTTTTTTTTTTAAATGAAAACCATGAAACACGACTTTCACATTAAATAACAAGTAGCAATATTGTGGTGTGATTCCTTTTTTTACTTACTCACTCTTTCACTCCTAAAGAAATTTACAAACCTTGACTTCTTTCAGACTTAAAAACCTATTTCACAAATTCCAATCCTCCTTCTACAGCATTTAAAACCAATTTCTAAAACTTCAAAATTTAATTTCACGTTTGAAGCTATTTTAACTAACTTCTAAAACCTCTTTTCCATCCACAGACGATATATACAAATATCTTTGACCTATTCAACCATTTTCCCTAACTCCTAATACCCCCTTTCAGACTAAATCCCATAACGCAACCATCAGTCCTCCAATTTACTCTTAGAAAACCATTCTAAAACCATCTTCACCTCGTTTCACCTTTCAATCCCTTGCAGAAGTATGAAATTGTGCAGGACAATCAAGACAATCTTATTCCTACACCAACACCGAGCACCAATTGCTGGCATCTTCGACCAATCAGCACTTTCTCCAGAGAACACAATATCAGCATTATCCCAGACACGATTTTTGTTTTATACATTAACGATTCAAAGAGGTCTTTTATCTCTCTTCTTGCAGGAATACGAAGATAGATTCTAAATAAATAGCAATGAGAGGATATTATAACTCCATGAAACTTTACTCTCCCAGCCTTTATAACATTTTGCAGATAAATGTTCGAATCAAAATCCGATTCGATCTTTCCAACCTGGGCTCTCTCCCTCACACTGGATGCTCTCTTTCGCTCGCCTGCGCTTCACATCGCTTGGTCCTTTTGCAACGAGAAATCAGCGGCGCGCACTCAGGGGGATGTAATAATGGCATATCAAGCTGATAAATTAAAATCATTGGTGACTCCCTCCCTCCCCTCCCCCCTCCTGATATTCCTTCAATCCCTCTTCCCCACCTCTCCCTCCATGCTCTTCCCTTCATCCCTCTTCCCCACTCCCTCCCCACCTCATTGCCTCCATTCTCTTCTCCTTCTCCTTTCTGAACCATCCTCTTCTCGCTTGTGAAGTTTACGAAATATTGTTTGAAATTTTTTATTATTAATATTTTCTAATTCTCTTCTTCTTATGGAAGCAACGTTATGTCTTTTTTTTGATTCTGCGTATCTATCTATCTATTTACTTTGCTCTTCTCTCTCTCTCTCTCTCTCTCTCTCTCTCTCTCTACTCTCTCTCTCTCTCTTCTCTCTCTCTCTCTCTCTCTCTCTCTTTCTTTCTCTTTCTGTCACTCACTCTTTTTTTCTCTCTCTCTCCATATCTCTCTTCCCTTTCTCTCGACCTGTACACCCTTCTCTCTCTTTCTCTTCAATTCTCTCTCTATCTGCACATCCCCCTCTCTCTCTCTCGTTTTCCCCCTTTGTCTCTAGTGCTATCCCTTCCTATCTTTCCTTTCCTCCTATCACTATCTACGTGCACA
>NW_028235290.1:0-9230 GCF_977035675.1 Penaeus japonicus | reverse complement strand
TCAGGCTTCTTTCTTCTACTATGGGTGACATTTCCCTTGCTTCTTGTATATTGTCTCCTCTTGACTGATTCCTAGTTAATACCATTTCACTGCACTTATTTAACACAAATTCATATATATGGTGGCTAGGGGAGGTTAGGTTGGGTTTTTCTGTTAGTGTCACACTACCCTTATTCTACGCTCAAAACAACCACCGAAAAAAACTCTGGAAAGGAAAAACTCTGTGTAAACCACAGTATCCACCGAGGCTATGCAAAAACACAGTATCTCTCGGGAAAAACTGTGCAAAGACACAGAAAAAAACCTTACTAAAAACTAAATACACTAGAAATCTCTGAAAAAAAGAAAACTCTGAAAAAACTACTCTCTTAGTTTGCTAAGATTTATCACCAGGTGAAACCCTATAAGGGAAAACAACACAGAAAAAACACACAAGTATTGCTTAGAGAAAACGGGAAAAATGCTAGTCCTCTGATAAAGGAGAGACTAGCCCAAACCTGTATATCCTTGTTGAAGATCCCGTGAAGACTTCTTTTCTGTCAGCACTTGGATGGATTTTTCTATATCCTTATTCACTTTCCGAGGTTTCACTAAGGTGCAATGAAAATACTAAGTTACACTTAACACTACTCAGTATTCCCACCAAGGCACGAACGCGTTTTCGGCCTATCTGGCCTCTTCAGGTGCACTATTGTAAGAATACTGACTCTTTATTCAAAAAAGTATAACATATATACATTCAGGCAAAAGAGTAACACGGTGTAACTTAACCAACTAGGGAACCTAACCCTCGTTCCTTCCTGGGGAACAGGAGAAGGGCAAGGGGGGGATCCTAGATATACAAATACATACAAATACATATAACTACATGTACAGACAAAAACATATACATACAAATACATATACATACAAATACATATACATACAAATACATATACATACAAGTACATACACATACAAGTACATACACATACAAGTACATATACATACAAGTACATATACATACAAGTACATATACATACAAATACATATACATACAAATACATATACATACAAATACATATACATACAAATACATATACATACAAATACATATACATACAAATACATATACATACAAATACATATACATACAAATACATATACATACAAATACATATACATACAAATACATATACATACAAATACATATACATACAAATACATATACATACAAAAACATATACATACAAATATATACACATACAAATACATATACATACAAATACATATACATACAATTACATATACATAACTACTACATATACAACTACATATACAACTACATATACATACGATTACATATATATATATACAATTACATATGTATACACAAACATATAAGCATATATACAAAAAAACATATATAGCATAGTTTAGAAGCAAACCTCAAAAATACATGTATACAACAAAAACGCTGGGTATATTGCGGCTTTTTTCCGGTGGAGCTTCTTTCTGCCTTCGTTTCTATTGGTATCCAGGGGCGGGACTATCGGCTGTCTTCCTTGTTCCTTCCTCATTCTGGGTCCTTTGCCTGGGTTGAAGTGGTTAATGTGCCCAGGGGTCTCTTCTCCATTATCTGTGAATAGGGATAGAGAGATACAGGGCAGATGAGGAAGTAAGGGCATTGTATAAGCATATATCATAATACCGATCAATAGCAAAGTAAAAAACCAAAAACTCTGAGAACCGACTAGTAAACAAAACAGACACACCTCTTATCTTAGGCCATCACCTAGAAAAACCGGGGAAAAGAGGAGGTAGCAGCAGGAGCCCTTCTCCAGGGGGCTACACTTGGTCAAGGAAGGGAGGTAGGTTTCTTGTCGAAGGTCCTTGTCGCAACTGCTGCTCCTACAACGAGGGTGTGACTGAAGGTAGAGTGGAAAAATAGGGTATATATAGGAGGAGAGAAAGAGGTAACAGTGTTGAAAAGAGGGGTGCCCTTGTTCAGGTAGTTGGCCTCTCAGCAGGCAGCAATTTCTTCTGTGGGAATGGGGGGAACTCGGTTTACCTCTCCCTTCACTCTCTACTCACATATGGTTCTGGATCTAAGTGTTATCTATAAAAGATGTAAATATATAAAAACACACAAATCTATATAAAATCTACAAAGATATACATATATACGCATATATATACATTATACATACATACATATACATATACATATATCTATATTACATCTACATCTACATATACATATATACATACATACACATACACGTGTACTTACGTACATACCCATATACATATAAATATACATACACAGTTATATAAAAAAATATATTATTATATTATATGAATGTCCATACAAATACCTATATTTATAGATAAATGCATACATATTCACATCTCTAAACATGCATTTATGTGCCTATATACACATTCACATATGCATAAAGGAACAAAAGCAAAAACCCTATATATTTAAAAACATATTCGTGCATATATATACATATACATCCATATACACATATATACACTTATATGACCCCTACCTATATATACATATACGCATATACATACATACATACACATATACACATACAAATATATGCACATACACACATATACACACATGCATATATATATATACATATATACACATATACAAGTACAAATACATACCCATACACATACACATATACATGTATACATATACAGGTACACCCATACATGTACACATACATATACATACACGCGCATACATACACATATACATGTACATATACACATCCACATACACATACATATATACACATACACATACACACATACATATATATACATATACATACATATACACATATATATATATATATATATATATATATATATATATATATATATATATATATACATACACATACATACATACATACATATACATACATACACACACACATATACACATACATATACACATATACACATACGCATACACATACACATACACATACATGTACACTCACATACATCCATACATAAGCATAGACATAAACGCACATATACACATATACATATACATATATATGCATAAAGAAGAAAAAGGAAACACCTCTAAAAATAAACCAGTGTAAAAGGATACATTATTCCAGGTGCTGAGCTACTCAGGTGGAAGGTAGAATCCCCTGGGGGATGGGGAACTGGGGGCCTCCTTGGTGTTCACTACTGTTTCTTATATCTTGTTTCTGGGAAAAGAAATAGATTAAGAATGTTCATGTAAACATAGGCAGGATTTACTGCTGAAAGAAATATATATATATGTATATCTTCCAAGTAAAAATACCACCAGAATAACAATTTCAGATAAAATGAAAAAAAATTCAATAATTATATATATCCCTATTTACATATACACATCTGTACACATGCATGTACACAAAATGCATACATGTACACATATGTAATCACTTAGTCAAATGTATATACAACAATGCATACAGGTTGCACATATCCTTATTCGCATATATACAGTGTTCACAACTGAACAAAATGAGTAGACGTCTGTAAAGCTGAGTGGGAAGAGAGGGACCGACCTTTCTACTCTCCATGCGAGGGCCCCACTGAGCAATACATAAGCCTACATTAGGCTGAATTATTTCTTCTTCTACCATTATAAATCTTCTTCTGTTAAGATACTGTAATGCTGAGTGGGAAGAGAGGGACCGACCTTTCAACTCTCCATGCGAGGGCCCCACTGAGCAAAACATAAAATTACATAAGGCTGAATTACTTCCTCTTCTTGTATTATAAATCTTCTTCTGTTTAGATATTGTAATGCTGAGCGGGAAGAGAGGGACCGACCTTTCAACTCTCCATGCGAGGGGCCCACTGAGCATTATCTTAATAACACGAAAATCCCATCATTTTTCTTTTTTCTTTTTCAATTTCAACACTTTTTATACACTCTTTAAAAACGCCTATCTAGGGTATGATTGGGGTTCACAGAGGCATGTCTTCCCTGCTCCCTCTCATACCCTGTTAGTGTTGAGTGGGAAGAGAGGGACCGACCTTTCAACTCTCCATACGTCATCCCCACTGAACACTAGTCTAAATGTACTGGATGTTGAGTGGGAAGAGAGGGACTTACCTTTCAACTCTCCATGCGAGGGTCCCACTGAACATCACACTTGTTTCCCTATTTTACTAACCTTGGCCTTCTTTTGTAAATTTTCTAATGTCAATGGGGAAGGGAATTCTGCCCTGATCATCTTTTCTCCTATGGCTTGGTCTTTTTTCCATGCAATCATGGGTGGAGGATCTCTGAACCTTTGCTTCCATGGTTTATCCTCTGCATCTTCTTGCACCCAAGACCAGATCTTATTGATTGACGATCTTAGAATTGGTGCTATGCTTGGAGAATATAGCATAGGGAGAATGATCCTGGTTGTATTTGTCTTGGGCTTCACTTCCAATAAATTTTCTCTGGGTAGCTCATCTAGTCTCCTTCTTGCTTCTCTTAAGATCCTGTTGTTGTATCCTCTGAGTCTGAAAAACTTAAACAAGTCCTCCAGGGCCTCATTCAGGTTCTCTGGATCGCTTACAATTCTCTTAATTCTTATACCTTGAGAGAAAGGGAGGGATCTTTTCAAGTTAGGGTGGTGACTTGACTGAAAATGCAGGTACTGATGAGTATTAGAGGGCTTGTAGAATACTGTGGTTTGTAGGTTTCCTCCATCGTCAAAATACACTAGAGTGTCCAGGAAAGGCAGTTTGCATGAATCATATTCCAGGGTGAACTGCAGATCTGGGTGTATTTTGTTCATGCCTACATGATATTCTTTTAAGTCTTCTTCTTCTCCTTCAAAGATACCAAAGATGTCATCAATGTATCTGAAAAACACCTGGGGTTGCTTTGTCATCTTCTTCCTTTTCTTTTCTATGCTGACGTGAACAAATATTTCAGCTATTGCTACTGACACTGAGGCTCCTATTGCTGTTCCTTTATTTTGCTTGTAGAAACCATGGTCAAATCTCAGAAGGGTGCCTCCTAACACATGGTCTATCCCTTCTTTTATCAGATAAGGGGGTGGAGCTTTAATGTTATAATCCTGCAGAAGTCTTCCCTGTACATATGCCAAGTTCTTTTCATAGAAATTTGCAACCGTCCATGCTGCTTCCTCTTGAGGTATAGATGGATACAGAGATACAATATCAAAAGAGAAGATGAGTGCTCCTTTCGAAAATTGTGGAAAATCCTTAACTTTCCTGAGAAAATCAGAGGTATCTTGTAGTCTTTCTGGGAGCAGTTCTAGGAGGGGGGCTAGGTAAGTGGTAAGTAGCCGATCCACTGGTCTTGTAGGAGCACAACAGCCACTCAAGACTGGTCTCCCTGGCCAGGTGCCTAGGTCTTCATCTATTTTCTTATGAGTCTTTGGGAGTATATACCAGTGTGGGATATCTGGATTATGTGATAGGAGGGCGTCTCTCTGAGCCGCTTTGAAGCTTGTGCATTTTCTTCTAGGAGAGTCCAGGGTATAGAATCTGTTTACTAAAACTTTGGAGTCTCTGTCAATTTTCTTCAAAGCTTCTTCTGGGTTTGTAATTGGTATATACGTCTCCCTGTCTTTGAGATGAGCCCTGCCCATTGCCCTGTAATTTCCTGTTTTGAGGACTACTAGGGCTCCATCTTTGTCGGCCTTTTTAATTACAATGTTGGGATCTGTTCTCAGGCTTTCCAATGCCTCTATTTCTTCTCTTTTTAAGTTATGTCTCCCTCTTTTTTTCGCTTGAATTGTAATTTCCTCCAAGGCTTCTTCCATTTTTTCAGCTAGGCCTGGGAGTCTTTTTGGGGGGAGCTTTTCCTGCTTGTGGAAAGGGAGTTGGGATGGAAATACCTTAGCTTGCTCTTTTCTTTGTGCAAAGGCTACAGGGAGAAGAGAATCCGTGAACCTGTGATTTATTTCCGATTCAAGGTCCTTCAAGGAATTGGCTAAATTCTCCAAAACTGGCTTTGTTGAGGGGGGGCCTGGGACAAAGGATCTCCCTTTGCTTAATACCGACTTCTGTGGGAGTGTGAGAGGAACCTCTGACACTACCAGTTCCAACCCCAGTTGCCATTGTTTCCTTCTTGCCAATTTCTTCCTCTTCCTTGTTCTTGATCCCATTGGAAGTTTCCTCTTCTTCCTTGGTATCCCCATCTGTTCTGTGGCCTCCATTCTCTCTGTCGTCCCTGTGGTCTCCATCCTTGGGGGTTGTTGTTCAGTCCTGGTCTCTCTGTTGTTCTCCATAGGTGGGGATTTTGGCCTTGTCTGGGTTGCCAGTTGTTTGTTCTCCAAGGGGTGTATTCTCTGTTTTGAGGGTTCGCCCATCTTGGTTCCCTGTACTGGTGGTTCCAGTTGTTTTGTCTCCAAGGTCTCTGGGTGAAATTCCTTCTCATGTCCTGTCTGTTCCTTACTCTCTGTTGGGCTTGTGCATCGTTTTTTGTCTGGGTCTGCTTATGTTTTTTCTTTTTTCCTTTTTCTGTTTCCGTGCCTACTGATCTATGCTCGCTTTTTCTTTTTCCATTATTGTTTTCTACCACTTCTTCTTGCTCAACTCTTTCTGTTGGTTCTGGGTCTTGGGGGGGGCTGACCTCTTTTTGAGGGGGCTGAAAATGGTGTTCTAGAATCTTTTCTATCTTTTCTATAGCCTTAGCTACCTTGTCTATGCGGATGTGGCATTCTTCTACTTTGTCATTTTCTTTATTCCTCTGAGAAGGGATATTCTCTTCGGGGAGGGGGGGTGCTGCATCGTTCTCTCTTCTATCTTCTTGTGTATCCTCTTGAGGGGTCCCTTGTCCACAGGGTACTTGGGAGCCTTCTTGAGGTTGAGTTGGGATGCTGTCTTCTGGGGGGCTGGGAAGGAGGTGTTCCCTTGTGGTCATATCCCTGTCATCTGTTCTGGGGTTCATACATTTCCGTATCCTATCTATTTCTGTTTCAGTCATTGCATTTTCTTCATCTCTTCTTAGGTATTCTAGTAAATTGATATGTCCACTGGCTATGAAGTATCTTTCACTTGGGGGGGTCTTGTTTTTCTTTGTTGTCATGTATGTCAGTGCTTCTTTGTAGGCTCTGTTAGTCATGACATCGTATTTCTGAGGGTATTTTTCTATCATATCTAATTTCAGACTGACAATAAATGACCTCAGGTGGATTGCTTCAGACCTTATCTGAGCAGCCACTAGTCCTTGCCATTTTCTAGCTGCCTCATTCCAAATCATTTCTCCCATTTCTATTATCCATAGTGGGGGGAGGAATCCTGAGGGGGACTTGTAATCAGTGATTGCTGTCCGTCCTCCCGCGGTTCCCTGTATTTCGCACTCATTGCAGTATTTAATTGTTCTGTAGCATAAGGCTTCTTTCTTGAAGAGGGTGGCCAAGTTCTGTATGTCCCTCAGTTCGTCTTCTGTCAATGGAGTGTCATCTTCAAGGTCTTGGAAATGGTCAGGGTATGGGTCCTCTGGAAAACCCATCTCCTTAGCATCTTTTCCTAGGATGGGCAACAGAGGGGAGGCTTCTATAGCAGGGTTCCCTGGGGCCCAAGCATCAGGGTGTGCCCACCCGTCTGTTAGGAGGTAGTGGGGGTTATCTCTTTCAGTTCTATTCTTATAGGCTTCAGGATCCAACACTCTTTCATAGATTTTCTCCATACTTTTGCTTAGCCTGTGGCTCAGGGAGCTCAGGCTTCTTTCTTCTACTATGGGTGACATTTCCCTTGCTTCTTGTATATTGTCTCCTCTTGACTGATTCCTAGTTAATACCATTTCACTGCACTTATTTAACACAAATTCATATATATGGTGGCTAGGGGAGGTTAGGTTGGGTTTTTCTGTTAGTGTCACACTACCCTTATTCTACGCTCAAAACAACCACCGAAAAAAACTCTGGAAAGGAAAAACTCTGTGTAAACCACAGTATCCACCGAGGCTATGCAAAAACACAGTATCTCTCGGGAAAAACTGTGCAAAGACACAGAAAAAAACCTTACTAAAAACTAAATACACTAGAAATCTCTGAAAAAAAGAAAACTCTGAAAAAACTACTCTCTTAGTTTGCTAAGATTTATCACCAGGTGAAACCCTATAAGGGAAAACAACACAGAAAAAACACACAAGTATTGCTTAGAGAAAACGGGAAAAATGCTAGTCCTCTGATAAAGGAGAGACTAGCCCAAACCTGTATATCCTTGTTGAAGATCCCGTGAAGACTTCTTTTCTGTCAGCACTTGGATGGATTTTTCTATATCCTTATTCACTTTCCGAGGTTTCACTAAGGTGCAATGAAAATACTAAGTTACACTTAACACTACTCAGTATTCCCACCAAGGCACGAACGCGTTTTCGGCCTATCTGGCCTCTTCAGGTGCACTATTGTAAGAATACTGACTCTTTATTCAAAAAAGTATAACATATATACATTCAGGCAAAAGAGTAACACGGTGTAACTTAACCAACTAGGGAACCTAACCCTCGTTCCTTCCTGGGGAACAGGAGAAGGGCAAGGGGGGGATCCTAGATATACAAATACATACAAATACATATAACTACATGTACAGACAAAAACATATACATACAAATACATATACATACAAATACATATACATACAAATACATATACATACAAGTACATACACATACAAGTACATACACATACAAGTACATATACATACAAGTACATATACATACAAGTACATATACATACAAATACATATACATACAAATACATATACATACAAATACATATACATACAAATACATATACATACAAATACATATACATACAAATACATATACATACAAATACATATACATACAAATACATATACATACAAATACATATACATACAAATACATATACATACAAATACATATACATACAAATACATATACATACAAAAACATATACATACAAATATATACACATACAAATACATATACATACAAATACATATACATACAATTACATATACATAACTACTACATATACAACTACATATACAACTACATATACATACGATTACATATATATATATACAATTACATATGTATACACAAACATATAAGCATATATACAAAAAAACATATATAGCATAGTTTAGAAGCAAACCTCAAAAATACATGTATACAACAAAAACGCTGGGTATATTGCGGCTTTTTTCCGGTGGAGCTTCTTTCTGCCTTCGTTTCTATTGGTATCCAGGGGCGG
>NW_028235289.1:30000-35640 GCF_977035675.1 Penaeus japonicus | reverse complement strand
GTTGAACATGACTTTTAAGCTGTTTCTTTTGCATGTTCTATATTTTAAGGCCAATCTTCAGTACTATATCCCAAATTGTCAAATCGCCTTCAGTAATTGTTGTATTTCATCATTGTTATAACTCGCCGAAAAGAACAATGTCATCTGCAAGTTCTTAGGATTGCTTTACCGTGGACTCCATTCCCTTTTTTACAACCCTTTTCTCCCTTCCAATCAAGTACTTCTTGAATACGTATCCTCCAAGCAAAGCTGTAAGAACAGGCTGTTCGGTGAGATATGGATCGCCCTGCCTAAACAACCTTTTTTTTATTGGTATTTTAATTTGGTTTTCTGTGTGGATTTTGATGTCGTGTACCGTCTCGATATATGGTGCCTCTAAAGTCAATCTGCGATTATATTTCCTCTGAGCAACCCTCCTTGTTTTACGAATTGCATCTAGTTAAACTGCGAAGGGCTATCTGTACCGACATCGAATGTGCTTTTCATAATCTACGAATGGCCATACACAGGGGCTTCCTATATTTGCGTTTGTTTATATTCATCTGTTACATTGGACTAGTGTGGTGGCGATTTGGATCTGTGAGTTGAGGACACACGCCTGCCTGTTTCTCGCTGGGTGTGTTGGTTGAGATAAATGTATCGTATGATGCGGGCTGACATGATTTTTGTGAATCAGTTTTATAGATTACTGAAGTAGGGCGACACTCCATAGGTCGTTAGTGTAGTTCTTTAAGTCTTTTATGCTTGTCCTCGGCTTATAAATGTGTATTATAAATTGTTTTATTTGGACGTTTTTTTTTTATCGCAGGAATTTTCGATTCGGGTGTTTAAAACCGACGGCTTTAGACATTTGTTAGTAAAAGATCTCTCCTGCATCTTGAAATAAGATTGTGTAGAACTTAATGCCAATCTATTCTCTTGGTAGTGTTTTTTTTCCTGCTTTTCATGGGCTCTTTAACGTTGACCCCTTTACTTTCCTACCGTACCGTATTTTCCTGTTTTGAGGTGGACAAGTCTCCATATTGTTGAGTTAGTCGTCCAAATCGAAGGTACATAAGATTAATTCGTTATGAGCTGTAATAGCGGTTTACTGCAATAGAATCTTCTATTATACTTTTGATAATTTCATTTATTTATTGTATGTCACCTCTCCTTTGGGTTTCTTGTACTGACATACAATTGATTTTTTCCCTATAATCCGAGCCTCCTCTTTGTTGCACAATTAAGGCTGGTCCTGGAAAGCAGAGCTTCCATTATTTTTTCTGTTCGTTATCTGTTAAATATTGACGTACATCCTCTTTCTTCTACTCTATGTCTTATCAGAGTCTTAGATCAGCGTCTGCTGATTCTATCTTCTCTCTGATTGATGTATTTTTTTATTTTCTGTTCACATAAGCATTTTTGTCTCTAACGCTGAAAGCTTGCTGAACTTTTCTATTTCGTCCTTAAAACCCCCTATATCAAGTGCAAGCTTACCTTTATATCTCACTGCGAATTAGTCCGAAATCATGTTGGGTCTATGTCAAGATTTTCTTGGAGAGCTGAGTATTCTTGTTTTCGGATGTTGATATTGAATTCCGATTAAATTAGCTAGAGGCTTCTGGGGGGGGTATGAGCTTATTTCGTGTCTCAAGTTCTTAGCTGCAATTTACACTCTACTTCTATTCTGCCATAAGTTCCTATGGTCGCATACCGACATCTACTTTATTGATAACGGTTACGTCTTGTACAATGTCGTGCTTATTGGTGATTATGAAGTCAATTTCCGTATTTTAATGTCGGATGGTGATTTCCATGTCCATTTTCTTCCCGGAGTCTCTCTTTAACGAAGAATGTATTCATGTGTGTGTGTAGCGTGAGTGTCTGGTTTTCTAGTAAGTGTGTGTGGATGTGTGTGTGTGTGTGTGTGTGTGTAGATGTGTGTGTGTGTGTGTGTGTGTGTGTGTGTGTGTGTAGTGTGTGGTGTGCTTTGTGTGTGTGTGTGTGTGTGCATTCGCTAATTTTTCCTTTTTCTGTTTTGCCCTATAACCAATTTACAAATACAAAGTGTATGTGGACTTGCGAATGTCTATAAGCATACACATGTAAATTGTACAATTGGAAAGTGAAACAATGTGGTAAACAAGAACACAGACTTAGCAAATATTGTGATCATGTATGTAAACCAACACAGATGCACTGCAGCGCTCAATTAAATACGATATTTTCAGTTTAATATAAAAGGGTGTAATTTGATCATAGCGTATGCAAATCAGAATATTTACTGACGAACAAAAGTCGATGTAATTAATACAAAATTAGTGATGAAATTTTTCTTGATAATATTAAATTTAAAGAAAGTAATTTTTAAACCTTTAAGGAGAATTAAAGAAGGAATGTATCTAACAATGATACTACGAAAGCAAGGAGAGAAACTATGCACATTGAATTAAAAACAAGTCTATAAATCTGATTAATTAATCACGAAACAGATTAACAAAACACCTAAGACAAATAAGCAAACTACATGAACTGAATACAAAACACCTCGTGGCTCCTCCTGGCCCTTTTTGTTGGTTTCTGTTTTATTCATTATTGTCGGTTCCCCTGGGGGTGTTTATAATCTATTGTTGGTTCTACTAAACAGGATTTTCTCTCTGTCTCGACTGGTCTGGTCTCCCTGGTCTCACCCAGGGTTGTTTCTTACTGAACTTAGCTGTCTTCTGAGTGTTTTGCATGTTCTGTCTCGTTTTCCAACGGGGACTCTTTTCTTCTCTGCTACTCTCTCTGTCCTTCCTTCCTCCTCGCTCTCCCATCTCTCATCTCCTCTCACATACTCTCTCTCCTCTCCTCTCCTCCCCCTCCCCCCTCCTCCCCTCCTCCCCCTCCTTCGCATACTCTAATCCGTCTACATCCTCCTCTTCTCTCTTCCTCTCTCCGCTCTCTCTCTCTCTTCCCCCTCTCTCTCCCTCTCTCCTCTCCTCGTCTCTCTATCTCTTTCTCTCTTCGTCGTCAACTCTCTCTCTCAGATTCTCTCTCTCTCCTTCTCTCGTCGTCAGCTTAGCTCCTTCCCCCCATTTTCTCTCTCTCTCTACGGCTCTCTCTCTCTGTCTCTCTCTTCTTCTCTCTCTCTCCGACTCCGTCCTCTTCTCTCTCTCCCTCTATCTCTGTCTCAACGTAACTCTGAGCTCTCTCCTCTCCCCTCCATCAATCTACTCTCCTCTTCCCCCTCTCATCCCCTACGTCTCTCTCTTCTCTCTCTCTCCTCTCTCTCTCTCTCTCTCATCGCTCCTACGTGCTCTCTCTCGTCTCTCTCCTTAAACTCTCTGACATCTCTCTCTCACTCTCTCTCTCTCTCTCCCTCTCTCTACTCCTCCCTCTCCCTCCCTCTCCACAAACCTCACATCTCTCCCCCTTCTCTCTCCCACTCGCCGTTTATCCACTTCCCGTCACACTTCTGGGCTCTCTCCCTCGGGGGTCTGTTCAAACCAGTGTCGAGGTGAAACGCCCCCCTTACCCGCCTCTAAAATATATGCGACAGGGCCATTTAGTCAGGATACAGCGTAGTAGGGTTGGTACAAGCATAGAAGAAAGTGATGGGGCAAGAAAGAGTTAGTGATGGAAGAGTAGGGGAGGTAGGGTAGGAGTGGGGGAGAGGGGCAGGCGGGATAGTGATAGGCGTAGCGTGAAGCTACGAAGGGATGGTCATTTTCAACAGGAAGGAGGAAAAAAAGGGTATATAGGAGCAAGACGAAGAGTTATGGAAGGATAAAAGAGAGTTACAGGTTCTAGTCTTCTGGATGATACCGAATGAACATCTAAAGGTATTATCTACTAAGAATCCACGATGGCATAGAATACAAATGGACAAGTGTACAAGTGAAGGGACTTAGAGGATGTCGTTGTGTCAAGACTCAAGTGCAATAGAAAGCATAGGAGTATAGGGATCGTAACGGCTTCAAGTAGAACTGGGATGCTTCAGTGTCAAGAAACTAAGCAAAAGGACATTTTGGAGAAATAGTAAAAGCCAAAAGAGGGAAAGGAGGTGAAGCAGATAGCGGGTTCTATTCAACGAGAGCGGATACGGTATAGTGCCAGGAGAGATTAGATTATAAAGTTTTTTAAGTTATAAGCTCTAAATATGTTCATCATGTTAACTGCCAATAAATACATTGTAAAGAGCTCGAGTGAGGTTCATTTCAGCGGGGACTTTAAATGTAAATAGATACACTGGACCCGCTAATCGTGCTTGATGAACGCATATAGAGCAGCGTCTTTGAAAGCGTGCGAGCGGGGCCGCGGGAAAAAAAGCGGTGACATGAGGGTTTAGCAGTTCTTCCTCCTCCTCTTCTTCATCTGCGTTATTACTCTCCTGCTTATCATTCTGTTTGTTATGATCTAGTATTGGTAATGGGAGTGATGATGATGAGGATTGTATTGATAATGATTAGGTGTTTGATAGTGGTGGTTATGAGGGTAGTTGGTGTAATAAGGGTAATGATAACAATAATAATTATGATGATAGGAGTGATTATGATAAGAAAGATCATAATTATACTGATAAAAATAAGAATAATGATAATGGTGAGCATAATGATAATGATGAGGAGGAAATTGATGATGACAATGATAATAATAACAATTATAATGATAATGGCAAGGATAATGATGATGATAATGATAGTAATAACAAGGATTAAGAAGATAATTCTTATGATTATTTATCAGTGATAACAAATATAGTAATGATGGTAATTGTATAAATGGTAATGATTTAAAAATGATAATGATGGCACTAATGACAATGATGATAATGATATTAATAATGATAATAATAATGAAAATAAGAACAGTAATAAGAATAGTTTGAGGGAAAATAACAACAATTGTAATGATAAGAATTATTATCATCAACATAATATGAATAATGATGATTATGATAATAGTGACACTACTACCAATAATAGTAACATTGATAGTAAAAGTAACGATAATAATAATAACAACAATGATAATCATAGTATTACCGAAAATAATTGCAATGATGATTATGATAAAAATAAAGATAAAACTGATAATCATTATAGTAGTAGTAGTAGTAGTAAAGGAAACAATGATATATTCAATGATAATAGTAATACCGATAATTATGATAATGGTTGCAATAATCATAACAATAATAATTAAAGTAATAACAGTTGTAACAGTAAGGGCAATAACAAAAACAATGACAATTATAACGATAGTGATACGAATAATGATGATAATGATGAGAGGGGGAAATAATGATAATCGTCATAATAATGATAATGACAATGATGATACTTATAATGACGAGGATAATAGTACTAATAATGGTAATAATGGTTATAACATTAGTAAAAGTAATGAAAAGGATAGTGATAATGATAAAGCAATGATGATAATCATGATATTAATGATTATGTTAACAATGATCACACTGATAATAATGATTTATGATATAGTGATTATAATTATAATGATGTAATGATAAGAAAGACAAAACAAACATAATGATCATAGTAAGAATGCTAATATTAATAATGATAATAATATATTTAATAAAGATAATAATAATGATAATAATAAAAGTAATATATTAGTAATGATCATAGCAACAATGACGGTTATGGCATTACA
>NW_028235288.1:0-6286 GCF_977035675.1 Penaeus japonicus | reverse complement strand
AAATATTAAGCAATAAACTAGAAGATGGTTTAAAAGAGACCGATAACCAAACTATAACTAACAAGACAACTATCAAAGGTTTGATAGAGAAATTGATGATAGACCAGGAAGAGTTTGAGAATATAAACCGAGAGATCACTTCCATCTTTGAAAAAACTAATGCTTTTATCGATATCGGTGGAGGTCCGAGTGGGAGTGCTTTTGAGAGCGATATTATCATGACCAAAACGAACGAGCAGGATAAAACTAACAAACTGACTGAAAAATCTTCCGAAAATAAAACTCAACGCGCCAGCACTACGAATGAAGCAGTCTTTACCAGCACTGTACCTTTCTCTTGCTTTTTGAGTCCCCTGCATCATACCATCTTTTTAACGGGAGAATTCTTTTCGAATGGTTCGTCGCCCATTTCTGGTCAGGCCAAAACTAGACCCGACCTCCAACTCATGGCAATAGCAGATATGGCAGAAATCATTTTATCGTCACAGGGTACGCAGGACCCTAAAAGTACCATGTCGACCGTTATACCGGGTATATGCGAAAAATGCGCCATGATTCTCTTTAATATCCACACGCCGACTCACGTTTCTGAGCATTCATTCGCCTTCGACACTGAACGGTCCCGCGAAGACTTGAAGGCCCTGTACGCTGCCGCTCTATTGGACGATAATAATAATAACAGCAGCAGTGCCACCTCCGCGGTATTGTCGCTGCTCGAGAGTAATAATAGCATCATCAAAAAAATAGCTTTCAAATTTAAACAAAAAGTAGCTGCTTTTACAAATATTTCGTCTCTCTTAGGATTAAATGACAGCATCAATAAAGGCTGTAATATTGTCAACCCGGGCACGGTTCTGGTACCGAGCGCAGAACTTTTCAACTGTCCGGGTCTGGCTAATGATAAATTCCGCGCTATCGTCAATAGGTGTCACGACCCTACATTATCGCACGCCCTAAAGACGAGTCATTCAATTACCAATGCCTTAGCCTCTATATCGCCCAATGCTGAAAAGTTGTACTTTGTTTCTAAAGACGAAAGACGGTTCTTCAACTCCATAGTAAATGCGATTCTAACGGGTATGGATCCGGTGGCCACCTCCTTGTTGAATACGTCGTGCGATCAGACATTGGTCGAGATCTCTAACATGAGCGGTCTACCCATTTTTGTAGGGAGAGGAAAATCGTTAAAAAAGATACCGAATATCAAAGTTGATAATAACAACAGCATTAACAACAACAGACTCGATTTGAGAACCACAATGACGGTAGCTCACGGTTGCAATTTGCATCGTAACAAGCATGAACATTTTACGTATTCAAAACTATTAGGTCTTAATAATGTGACCAATCTCGGTTGTAATATTCACTTGGCTACCAGCATAGTTTCCAATATGTTGATTGGATTATTACGATCCATTATCGGGGATGCTCATCCCATATCAACGGCAATAAGTAGAGCTTTAACGCTGGGTGCCATTTCGACTCTAGCGGCCGATAAATCATCGTTCGTTACTAAAGCCTATCCGCGAAATCCTCTGAGACACTACAACAGCGTATGTCGTTTGGTGGACCGGGCCATCTCCGGTTACGGGATGACCGACAGTGTCGGTCACGAAGATGACGGCTACGGCAATAATTGCGGCCCGCTCGGTGTTTTAATGGCCCCGCTGGCCTACCGAAAAAAATTTTTCCTGGACGGAAAAGGAAAGAATCTCTCATTAACGGATACTCTTTGTCGACACACCCCCTTTATGAAATCTCTCCGTCATATAACCAATAGTGAAAAGAGGATTCCTTATAATCTTGTTGAAGATTCTGATATCTTAAGAAAGATTGATTATCTCATCTCAGAAAATAATAAAAACGTTAGCAAGATTCTCCAAGAGGAATTACTTGAATCCATTGCGATTTTAGAGGAAAGAAAGCGACAAGAACGAATCCACGAGTATCGGCCGTCGGTTCACGAAATTTTACTCAACAAGGGAATGTTTGAATCGGATCAGGATGTTTTAGCATCCAACCTCGCTCTAGATACCATGATGGATAATTTTGTAGATGTATGCTCGCTGTTTTCAGTGCCAAATAGATTTACAAAAATGATTTTTACCAAACAGAAAGAAGTATCCAACATTGAAAATCACTTGAAAGACGCCAGTATGTTGTTGTCGCATCGCAGTAACCATTATTTGAAAAATAAGGAAAAAGGTACCAACAATTATCAAAACACTAGTCCCATTTCGGCCCTGAACACCATATTTAATTCACTATACGATAATTTGAATCTAATATCACCCAATACAAATTATAATAAAAATAATAATCGCAAGGCTACCAATCGCTATTGTATGAATAGGTCTCTCATCTCGGATGTCAGGCAACTGGCTCTCAATTTCAACGAAGAAATATTATCGAGAAACATTGAGTCGGTAGAAGAGGCTATCAATTTAAAGTTGTTAAAAGAAATAATTAGAGATGTTAAATTCGCCTATAAGATTACCAATACTATGGATTCAAATAATAGTCACATTGGGAATATATTAATGAAGGGCTTTATTGATACAATGTCAGAAGACATGAAACTATTCAGACAGTCTAGTACATTATCGAGATTCATGTTATTAGACGAGCAGTGTCAACTCTTTCCGATATCTACCGAAACGAAAGCGCTCCTGTTGGAGGGATCGTCACAGGCCGCAACGGCCAGGGCCATCCTATCCGAAAATAATCAACTACTGACGGACGCGGTCCTGTATAACACGCGAGACACTCCTATCGAAAAGGCCGTTGACAGAGTTCTCTTGCTCCCCTACTTGGTTAAACAGGGTAGAGATTTTGATGATGTCGACCAGACACTACCGGTGGCCATTACCAATTGCAGTAATCTCATGTTGAGTCTATTAGACCCGCAATCGATGAGCAAGTCTTCTTTCTTGGGCGGACTCATGGGACACGTTACAGACACGACAAGTGTCTTTAAAAACATTGAACGCTTCGAACGGTTATCCGGGCGTCTGGGGGATGTCGCTTCGATGCTACATCACCAGAATTGTAACTGTCCCTTCAGACTTCACCATTGTTCGGACAAGACGGACGACGAGAGCCTCATGCCGTCGTATATTCACTTTGAGGACGAAATTGATAAGAATGAAATTTTAAAGACACCGTACCAAATTCATACATTGTTAGCCATTAAAAATTATGTGGCCACTATATCGAGAATTGATCCCTTGGTAGGAGGACCATCAGTCATACGTCGTCTCAAAGAATGGAGCGATATGGGAGCGGGTACAAAATATATTGGTTCCTTTATTTCTGATCGCAAAACGATAGAAGATTCACCCTTCAGGGTAGCAGGGTCGAATCTCGATGTCATAGTCAGACCAGCTGCGGCCCGAGGTATACTCGGAATACTAAAGTGTCATCGACAACACTTTTGCACGGCCGATCTCAAACTAACCACGGCATCCGAACAATTTTCGAGTCTCAGACATCCAAACGATGATAATAACAATAACAACGACGATGATAAAGACGTGACAAAGAGAGGCGAGCTCAGTACCTTGATACAGAATGCTCTACCTCCTAATGTTTACATTCAAAAGTCTCGAATGAATAACGCGCTTCTTGTTTTCAGTAATATAGTATCTAATTTTGCCCAGACGTTATCCAATGAAATTTTAAATGATTTGATAACAAGACTGGGTAGTCCTACTGATCCTTTATCTATCAACAGTACAATTGTTACCAATATATCAGGAGCGGGACAACATATTGAAGATACAATTAAACGCCATCTCTCTCCTTATATCGCATCATCGTCAGTGTTACAAAGTGGAAATGAAAATAATGAGACTAACAGCGGTTCCTCATCGTCGATGACCAATGCTGTCTCCAATACTGTTAATACGGCTATAAAACAATCCATATGTAATAGTCTTCGAGGTTACTTATCAACAACACCTAATCATCACACGAGTGAGAAAATAATTGTACCCTATAGAGACGCGGGATCGTTTGCTGCTTCCTTTGATTTTTTGATGGACAATGGGAATAATAATAATAATAATAATAATATTAATAATAATACAAAAGACGATACCTCAAAAGAAATTAAAACCAATTATACGGAAGAGAATGAAAGAAAAAGTAGAATAACACAAATGTTTAATACGGTATTCGCAGCTATTGCTGATGGTGTGAATAGAGAGACTTTTGCCAATATCTTGTCATCGTTGGAACACAAACTCGCATCAACCGGCATACATGCGTCCGACAAAAAAGCGGCCATGGCAAATAATAATAATAATAAACCCTTTGGTGCGAGTCAATCAAGTGTATCGTTTAGTTCTCAAATACGAAATGAAATCTCTAAAGTTGTTGGTTTCTTAAGAGTATTGCAAAACAATGTCATGCCTCTCTTGCGACAAGAAGCTATGGCTAAAAAGATTAAATTGTATTTTTCACTCATTGCTACACAATCCAAAGTCGATAATTATCTAAAATATACTCTTAGTAATTCGGGATCCACCGATCTCAGCCATCTTACGCCGATAACACCTATGATCCACATTGAAGACACCATTCTGTACAATAAAATTCACCCGCTCCTGGTACTAGCCTTCCCTTCCAACTGTGCGGTGCTTTTGCAGCAAGAACAAATCAATGGAGAATTAGCCATAGAAGCAAGAAGACCCCTGACCGTTTTTCTAAATCACCAAAATACTAAACCAATGGCCGATATGGCACGCGTCGTTCTCGGAGCCGGCGGTGGCAATAGTGGGTTCATAGGACTCGCTACACATATTCTTCACGAGAATACTCTCATCACGAAAAATCCCGTCATCGATATTTGTAATGATAATAAAATGTACGAGATTGGTAAATATAAAAAACCGGTGTTGACCATTGACCCCTTTACCGATGGAAAACTAATTCTACACGACGCAGCCATCCTGGGAGATGCGAGCAAAGAAAAGGGAGGAGTCAAGCCTAATTATTTACAAGTGAGTTGCCCCACTCAGCATTCGGGCGTCGTAACAAATACGGGCATAGACGATGATCGAAATAATACAGAGAATACCTTCCAATTTACACTGAGAGACGGTCGCCAGATTAATCTAAAAACTACAAGACCCGCTGTTCTAGTATCAGATGCTTCCACCAACATTCTCAAAACACTGGCGAGAGCCAATGCATCCCTAGAGGAGATATCCACCACGGTGGGTCTTTTACCAGAGCTTTTAACCGCCATCGCTCTACTCTTTAATAAGAATATAAACGAATTTATATCAGAAATGGCCTCGAACGCTTCCAAATCACCAGCAGCGTACACCATAGATCCAAAAACCGGAGACATCACTGTCAGCGGCGGTCGATTGCCCCTGCTAACGACCACTAAGAAGGATAGCCAATACCGGAATAAAAATGACGAGAGAGGACTGGCCCCATGGGAAAATATGAACAAGATACGTGTTCAGAATATCTTGAAACAATTGATTAGCAATCCACTGTCCCATATCATGGTTCAAGGTAACCCCATTGATGATATCGGTATGAAAACGGTTGAGAGAAAAATGAAAATGGACATCATCAACCACCAATCGACCGATAATAACTTTTCTTACGTTTTACCTTTTGTTCGATTAATGAAAAATAGCGATAGTCCTAATAATGGCGATAGTGGTGTCAATACTGAGAACAAATCGACTCTATCACAATTCAAAGAAAGCTGGCGCGAAATAGAAAAGCTTCAAAATGTTATTATTGAAAGTGCCATAAAGATGAAAAACGAACTAGAAAAAGACTTGAAAAGAGGTGCAAATTTGTCCACCATTCATAATGTGGCCTCCTCTTCCTACTCGTCAGGAGATCTAGAATTGGAAAAGATTAATGCCATTAAAGTCGTATTAGATTCTCTCAAGCGAGCTCAAGGTATCATAAAGGATGAAATTATCAACTATTTTGTGACCAATGACATCGTATCGTCCGTCGATAGCACCTTGATGCATTTTAATGATGAACACATTGGATTCTTACGAATGATTGACGAAGCTGATGAATTCGATATAAGCAATCATAGAATAGAAAATATCTTGAATATTATACGTCCATTTAGAAATAAACTTCTCTCTACCTCCAACGGTAAAGCCAATCAAGAACATGACATGATTATCGGTAGTGGTGATTCGCTAATGACCCCTTCTCTGGTAAATCGAATAAGTCAACAAAAATACATGAGCGGATTATCTTCCAGTCCACAGAGTTTGTATGAGGCGTTTCTCCATAA